>NC_143059.1:43725000-44025625 GCF_052426305.1 Pelodiscus sinensis
AGTTGGGGTTATTTTTCCCCAATATGCATTACTTTACACTTATCCACATTAAATTTCGTTTGCCATTTTGTTGCCCACTCACTCAGTTTGGTGAGATCTTCTTGGAGTCCCTCACAGTCTGCTTCTGTCTTGACTATGCTAAACAGTTTGGTATCATCTGCAAACTTTACCACCTCACTGCTTTCCCCTTTCTCCAGATCATTTATGAATAAGTTGAAAAGGATTGGTCCCAGGACTGACCCTTGGGGGACACCACTAGTTACCGTTCTCCAGTCTGAAAACTTACTATTAACTCCTACCCTTTGTTTCCTGTCTTTTAACCAGTTCTCAATCCAAGAAAGGACCTTCCCTCTTATCCCATGGCCATGTAATTTACACAAGAGCCTTTGGTGAGGGACCTTGTTAAAGGCGTTCTGAAAATCTAAGTATACTGTATCTACTGGATCCCCCTTGTCCGCATGTTTGTTAATCCCTTCAAAGAACTCTAAGGGTAGGTCTACACTACCACCCTAGTTTGAACTAGGGTGGTTAATGTAGGCAACCGGAGTTGCAAATGAAGCCCGGGATTTCAATTTCCTGGGCTTCATTTGCATCTTGTCGGGCGCCGCCATTTTTAAATGTCCGCTAGTTCGGACTCCGTACACGCGGACTCCTACACGCGGCACAAACTAGGTAGTTCGGATTAGGCTTCCTATTCCCAACTACCGTTACTCCTCGTGGTACCGGGCTTCATTTGCAACTCTGGTTGCCTACATTAACCACCCTAGTTCGAACTACGGTGGTAGTGTAGACATACCCTAACAGATTAGTAAGCCATGATTTCCCTTTACAGAAACCACATTGACTTTTGTCCAACAAATTATGTTCTTTTACATGCTTCACAATTTTATTCTGTACTATTGTTTCGACTAATTTGCCCAGTTCTGACGTTAGACTTACTGGTCTGTAATTGCCAGGATCGCCTCTAGAGCCCTTTTTAAATATTGGTGTGAATATTAAATGTGAATTGGGTAAAGTTGATATCCAACTAAATTAAGTTTCTAATTTTTATTTTAATTATATTGTAATTCATTTTAAAACAAAATTCTGCATTAATAAAGGGGGGGGATGTCCAATTGTTGAACAAAAAAAGCACCCTCCCCTCCAAAAAAACAAAAACAAAACAAAACCATGGCACCTTTAAATCTCACACTCCCCATCCCCACCATGGCAGGAGGAAGAATGTGAATTGTGTGCCGCCTGCCCCCCCCCCCCCTTGGAGAAAAAATAGAAAAAAAGGCATCAAATATGAAATTGAAGGCTATTTTCCTATTAAATGTGAATTGGGTAAATATGATAGAAACGTTATTTAATTGGATAATTATTTGAATTATATTGTAATTCATTTTTAAACAAAATTCTGCATTAATAAGAAGGGAGGGGGATGTCCAAATGTTGAGCAAAAAATGCACACCTCCCCCCCCAAAAATCATGGCACCTTTAAATTTCACACTCCCTTCCACATGGCAGGGGAAGAATGTCCCAAGTGGCTTTCCAGATGAGAAACTGAAAATACCAGACATTTTACTGGAGGTGGGGGTGTCAGGCCAGGGGTTTGGATTGTGCCTCAGGGCAGGGGATTGGGGTGCAGAGTCTGGGAGGAGAGTTCTATGGGTGAAGATATTGGAGTGGGAGTAGCTGGGGGGCTAGACACTTACAAGCGAGACGCGCTGTTCTCCTGTTTCTCCCACAGGACCTGCCTGGCCACGTGCTTGGGGATTGGTAGGTTCCCGCAGCTGCCATTGTCCAGGTCCGGCCAATGGGCTTGTGCGGGGGGTGGAAGCAGCCATGAGGGATCCTTCCCTGCCGACTCACAGCTCCTGTACCACAAAGGGTCCTGCCACAACTGTTTTGCGTGGGGGGAGGGGGGAAGAAGAGGGGTTGTTGCTGCCTTGCAGCCAGACCCAACCAGTGTGGGATTTGTTCCAGCTACTGAAGCACCTTCGCGGGCTGCCTGCTGCGGTGGGGGCGGGACTCAAGCCTCCAAAGCGCCGCATCGGGCCCTCGCAGGCCCCAGGCTGCCGACCCTGCTCTAAGCAGGGGTGAATGTAAGTAGTTTTAAAAAGCCGGTGTGGGCACATAAATGCCTCTGCGGGTGCCATGGCGCCCACAGGCACCGTGTTGGGGACCACAGAATTACACCAAAAACTATTCATGAGACACAAAATAGCGAAGAGTAAAGGAAAGAATACTCAACATACAGATTCTCTGAATACATCATTTTGCAAAGTCTTACACATCAGTGGTTCTCATCTTCGAGGTAATCAGAGGTCCTTCAAGAAGTACATCAACTCATCTGGATCAGGGGTGGGAGAACCTATGGTCCATAAGATAGATCTGTCCCGTGGGCTCTGCCAGGTGGCTGTGGGGTAGCGGGGAGGAGAGGGAGAGGGAGAGGGAGGAAGCAGCTCTGCATGCTGCAGGGGACAACTCTGCAGGAACCCCCTCCATTGCTCACAGTGGCCAGGAGTCATGGCCAGTGATGCTGTGGGGGGAAGGACAGGCAGAGAGCATTTCCCCATAATGTGCAAAGGTGCATATTTTACATTTACAAACTTCTGGGACCTACAATTACCATCAAGTAATATCTAGTCTCTTCTCAACATCAGGTGTTCTAGACCTTCGCTGCACCACAACCCACTTCTGCCAACAAAAACTATTACACGCCCCGGGGGCGGAGGGGGGCACCAAAACCTATGCCCACCAACACCCCAATAGGAGACCAAATTGACCTATAATGTGAGCCCTGCTGTCCAGGACTGAATCACTTAGGCTTTGGCCCTTGGGGAAGGGAGGTTTCATCTTCAGCCCCGAGTGATGGGGCTCAGGCTTCAGCTTTAGCCTCTAGACCCAGGCCCCAGCAAGTCTATGCCAGCCCTGGAAACCACATTAAAACAGCAGCGTGGGTCACAATGAGGTCCTGACAGAGTTTGAGAACCACTACTCTACATTTATAACAAAGAAAAATTATTTCCTTTTTCTTCGACGTCTAACTCAGAAGACACTTCAGGTCAGTTATACAATCTGGACACCCTTCATTAAAAAAGTCTCGTCTGTTTCTTATATACAGGCATGGAAAAGGCTAGCTTACTAAAAGTTTGTTGTTTTTAAAATCATAGTTGGATACTTTACCTCAATATCTGGCCTGTCTTCAGGATTCTCTTCTTGCATTTGTTCCAGAAGAGTCTGTAGATCCTGCTCAAACTCTGACTCTGTTTCAGGCTCGGTCACATACTCAATTGCTGCTTTCAGGGTTGCACCCAAAGAATAGATATGTGCCTGCATGAAGTATAAATAGGTTATTAAATAACTTATCAATTCACCAGTAAGACAACAAGCCATATCCCTATTCATTTTATATAGATAACTTCTATTCTAGCAGCATCTGAAAGCAAAAGACATACTTCAGCGTTATTTTTAGTGTCCAAAAGCTGAACTATTATTTTTAGCAGTATTATGGAAAAGCATGTTGATAAAAAGAATTATCAGGTTGCATGCTTATAACCCTTCTTCTTATGATGTCTGAGAATTAATATTCAAATTTATATCAGATACATTTTGCATACAAAAGCTTTTGACCCTCCTAACGTGTGTGAATAGCAAGACAGAAGAATATGGGAAGATTTTATGGTCCTCACATTAGATTCCTGACAGGCCTGGGAGAAACTGCAGCTGAACATCAAGGACAGGCTCTATTCAATCTCTCATGGCACTTAGCTAAAGTTGGCACAGACTAAAGTTAGTGCTACATAACCAAGAAAAAGCACAATGTGTACTAAGGATCATTGATGGCCTGGTAGAATCCCTGTGATAAGATGAGAAACACTGACATCGTTGGTGAAAAGGTACACAGAACAAGAAGCATGGACATCGAAAACATGTATTACACGATAAGGAGAACAATCATTTCTGTACTCCTGCTAGTCTCCCAGCACTACTCTACTGCATTTCAAAACACAGGGATGAATCCCACTCTGACAGTAATAACTGCAAAATAAACAAGGAACAACAATCTTCTGAACCAGAGAGTCTAGGTCACTAACTTTGCTTGAATTTGTAGCCATGTGCTTGCTGCTGGTATACTAGAACTTTCAGCTGTAAAGCACATTTTTTTTCCATTGAATAATTTTTTTCTATTAGCCTAGAAGTTGGTTTTATAGCAAGTTGTATAGACTGGATTATAAACCAGTAAACAGCATAAGATATCAAGCTGCAAAACTTCTTTATTTTGATGTTGGATACTTCATTTCTGAAAGTAAAAATGATTTTATGCTGAAATGGAACAAATAAAAATAAAAAAGGAACAAGGCAAATCCTTTGCCTTTTTATATCATCATGTTTGGAACACAGCAATAGATTGGGGGAGGGAGAAGGGGAGAGAGGAGGAGTGGCCTTTTTTGGACATGCTGAATATTCAACATTTAATGACAGATTAATACCCATTAAAGAATCACAGATATAAAAATTATTCTATGCATTTCTGTATGCATGAAAAAATACCAAATAACCTGCAACACACTGTACCATTGTGTTCCATAAAACATGTCTCAGACAAGACTTCCTCAAAATTAGCAGATTTACAACAGCCTAGCTATGCTACTAAATTCAGGAAGACAGTAATGTAAGCATATTTACACAATAGATTTTGACAATACATTTAATTGAATAATTACTGAATCAAAAAACCCAAGAATATTACAAAATATTTTTTAAAAGTCAGAATATTAAATAAACTGATTATGTGTGGAGCAGAAGGCCCTAGGGAAACATTAGCAACTGGGACAACCAATGAAGAAATTCTAGGAAGTTTTAAAAAAACAAATAAGACAAACTTCACACAGCCAAATGGCATCTTTGGTTCCTCTCCTTGGAGTAAGCCACTTTTATCAAGACAAGGGAGCTTTATTTAGCTCAACACATTTCAAGAGATCCAGAATGGAATGGAATGGGATGAACTTAATATGCTTCTAACAATTTATATAAATTCTAAAGCTTCATAATGCAGCAGTGATTAGGACAAAAACAACATGGAGAGCACTTGTGGGAATAACTTGGGTACCTACTTGCCCTTCTTGTAAATAATGAATAACCATTTTCTGAAAATAATCCGAATCTGTAGCACTCAGTATATTTTTTTAAAGCATTTTATTTTAGAGCTACAGTTATGAAAGGACAAATTATTTATAACAAGTCCTCAACACACACCATCTGAAAGGTGTGCTTATTTAGATTAGCTGTTCAACCCTGTAAACACATAGCAAAACCCTCTTGGAAAGCTCCAAGAACCTTCTCCTTCCACATTTAAACTATAGGATTTCTACCACAGAAACGAATTGTCCATGGAAAGAAGCCTAGATTATCCCCTATTAATGAAATTTAAATACATAATGCATTAGATTGTGTCTAATTTAGATTATGAAGTCTTTGGGGAGTAATCATACATGGTTTTTGTAGTGTATTGGTTACATTCAAGTAAAAAAAAAAATCATCAAGTGTTATACCATAACAATGTCCATAGGAGTAGCATGACATAATCCTCAGGTGGAATCTTGTGGGAAAGCATGACAAAGAGGTCAACTATGCAAAATATGTGCCTTTAAAAAAAAAAAAAAAAAAAAAAGCAAATATTTTCCATGCTAAACTGATCACTGAAAAAGAACTGGCCAAGGACACCACTTCTCAGTCATATCATTTCCTTTCAAGTTTGCTGTAGTTGGTACAAAGTGAAGATATTCTTGTGGCCTCTGCCTCCTCTTCCCCCTGACCTGAAACCTCTCTCTGAATCTGGTGGGAATGTGATGGGAATGGGAAACAAGGGGAAGCACAACCTGGGTGGAGGGATAGGCCCTCAGCCTCACCCTCACCAATTCGTCATTGCCAGGTTCACAGAGGAGAACAATTGGCTTCCCCTGCCCTCTTTCAAAAATGAGGTGTACAGGATCTTTCGAAAAAAGGCTTTTCTTTTCAAAAGAATGATGTCTAGATGGCGGCTTAACTTTCAAAATAGTGTTTTTCAAAAAAAAAAAAAAAAATGCCATGACATGATTATGCAAATGAAGTGTGGGAAATTCAAATCTCGGCTTCATTTGCAACTTCGATATGTCTAATTTACATCCTTCTTTCAAAAGAGGGATATAGTTTAGATGTACCCATACTTATATTTCTAACTTTACATACAAGAATGATACATGCACCAAAATAGGTTATACAGCTCCAGCACACTAACATTACAGGCAGTCCCTGAGTTACGAACGGAGACCAGCAGACCATGGAGACGGGGAGCAAAGCCGCGGAGCACGCGGGCAGCAGACAGCCCAGACGTGCCGCAACTGTTCCGCTGCCGGCGTCCTCAGAGGCTTTGCTCCCAGTCTTCCTGGTCTGCTGGTCTCCAGCAGACCAGGGAGACGCGGAGCAAAGCTGCGGAGGACCCGGGCAGCAGGACCGCGGTGCATCTCGGTCCGCCGCCCGCATCTCCCTCGTCTGTTGGGGGGAGGGGGGAGGGGCGCGGCTAGAACCCACCTTCCCTCCGCAGATCAGGCTTTTCTCCGGACGCCTGTGGTAGAGCAGCTGGGGCGCTGCCGGTTGGTCCCGCAGCGCCGCTCTGGGCGCTACTGGACCAACCCGGCAGCACCCCAGCTGCTCTGCTCCAGGCGTCCCCAAGTCAGCCGCTGCTGATCAGTTTCAGCAGCAGCTGACTTGGGGACGCCTGGGGTTCTTAAGTTGAATCTGTATGGAACTGGCATCCAGATTCAGCCTGTTGAAACTCAGAGGCTGATTCCAGGAAGCCCGGGGCAGAGCAACTCTGCCTCAGGCTTCCTGTAGTCAGTCGCTGGTCAGTTTCAGCAGCAGCTGAATCTGGACACCAGTTCCGACTTGCATACAAATTCAACTTAAGAACAAACCTACAGTCCCTATCTTGTACGTAACCCGGGGACTGCCTGTATAGCGGATAGATTACAGGACATTTTGTTTAAAGCATCTACAAATTATGCATATTTATATTCAGAAGCCACACTTCACAAAGCATGGGGTAGGAGACTATCACAAATTTGTATCAGGAACCCAAGACGACTCACACCACACTTCCTCTAACCACAAAACCTACACTTCCTTCCATTATAATTGCACTGGAATTAGATTATGAATATTGAAGGATTACACAATTGTTAAATCACATTGCACAGTACAATTGAGAATAAAATCTGAAATCTAAACTCCATCCATTTTGGAATTTGTTGATATACCTGAGATCAGAAATGTGACCTAGAATTAGTATGGAAGCCATAACTTCCCAGCATATTTTCTTGCAGGAGAGTCCCTCAATATCATACATAACGTAATGGGTCCATTTTTTTTAAGTCTAGTAATTACTTTGAAATATTGTATTATATGTGAATATTTTATTCATTTTACACTACATGTGACAGAAAATTAGTCTTCAAATAAAAATGCTAAATACAGGTTGAACTAGGTATGTTAGATGTCATTTAAGCCTGCGACTGCAGCAAATTTGAGCAGTTACACAATTATTCAATGACCCCCTGGGGGCAGGGCTAGCAGTCAATGTGCTGATACAGAGGCAGTATTGCAGGATGGTGGTAGCCCCTGTTTGCACAGGGGTGGAGGGGGAGAAGGGGTCCGAGCTCCCAGGGGACGGAGGCTGCTTCATGGAACAGCCTCCATCCACTGCGAGCCCAGGTCTGCCACAGATAGAGGATGATCCACTGCAGCAACCTCTGTTCGCAGAGAGCCCGAGCTCCCAGCAGACAGAGGCTGCACTGGCATCCCTTCTGCCCCTCCCCTCCTTTTAATCCAGCTCCCCCTGAGCACCAGCTCCTGCCTAACTCACTCCCCCTCTGCCTCTGTGGGAGACAGAATGGGGGAGGAGACGGCAGCTCCATGGAGCTGGCTCCCCTTGTATATTGGCTCCCATCTGCCCCCCTCACCCTCCACACTGCTGCCTCTCTCAGAGGCAGCAGTGCAGGGGTGGGCAGATGGCTCCAGGGCATGCAATGCTTAAAAGCTGGCTCCACCTTCCTCCACCTTACTTCCTCTTACACAGAGGCAGCAGGGGTGGGTGGGGGAGAGGGGTGGAGAATGTAATGTAGTTGTTTGGATTAACAGATAAGCCGAAGTTTATTGGTTAATCATTTTTAACGACTATATGCTAACATCCCTACTTGAGCCTATTTAGTCTGGCACCCTCGGGACCTGACCAATGCCAAATCAGAGACTTTGCTGAACCACAGGTCAATATTGTCTAGAAGCATTACTAACACTTTCACTGTTTGTTGGGCTCTTACAAGACATTTAGGGGTAAATTAGAGCTAAACAACAGCACAGAACACAGAAAATACTGGATTAGACAGGTTCAACCTGTAGTAGAATATAAACTACATTCTTGATATTAAATTGCTGAAACAAACTATAGGATAACTGTATACCTAGGAGCACGATTGTGTTTGTTTTTTCAAAAAACTTCCTCTGGTAATAATCTGATTTAATTTATTGGAGAAAACTGAAGCATCCAAAAGTATTTGAAAACTACTTAAAATTTTCCTGCAAGGGAAAGAATGGCATTACACCATAGGTGTAATCAAATAATACACTTGTGGTTGGGAAATTTACTGGCAATTTATTTCACTACTCAGATTGACTTATTGGCCTAGCATCTAAATGAAGTCTTGCAAGTCTTAACTTGTTCTTGTGTGAAATGTCAAGCAATCAATTTGCATTGCACAACATTAGTAACTCTTCGCAGACATTCCGGTCTGCAAACAGAGCTGGAGCAAAAAGGAAGAGAAATACGCCAACCTAGTTTAACAAACAAGTGATAGAATACATATTCTATACATTTTTGAATTACATAGGCATGATCTTTAGGCACACGATACCTGTATTGTTGTATTTCAACTGCCCCAAAACTTTCCCTGCATAGTCACTGAGTATCATAGCTGATGAGTCTAGCTCCTTTTGTTCGAAAGCCTCAGAAAAGGTTTGACAGACTTCACTACTAATATAATATTTCTATTGTCCTATACATTTACAAAGCTGACTATTTTTAAATATTTCTCTAATTTCAATAATTGTATCTGAGAGCCAGACAGAGTGGCCAAGTGCCCAGTTTTCAACTGAAAAATCTGGTTGAAAAGGGGACCTGATAGCATTTGGTCAGATGTATTGATCAGACATCCAACATCTTGTGAATGTGGGTGGAGGAGGCATCGGTTCATTCCTTGCACCAGCCCAAACTCAGCTGGCACTGCATCCACCTGTGTCCAAAGAGGAGCCTCTACTGACCTGGATGGGTGGGTGGAGGAAAAGAGGAAGTATAGCAATGGGAGAAGGAGGAAAATAGGGGTGCAGAGCCAAGGAGGAGACTCTGGGGAGAGAAGCAGGGAGGGGAAGGAAGGCAGAGTCAGGGCATGGGAGAGGGGAGGTGGAAAGAGGTGGCATGGTGGAGGTTCAAACATTTCTACCGGAATGTCCTTTTTTTAAATATTACAAAGTTGGCAGCAACCGTAGGCAAGGGAAGAAGAACAAGAGTGGATATGGAAGGACAAAAAGTAGAATCTACAACTGAAAATTGGAGAGGTTTCAATGTGTGAACTCTTTTCCAAGACACCTAGGATTTCTACCTGGACTGCAGAACAATGAAGTGGCAGACATTTCTGTCTTGATTTATAAGATCCAGGCTAATTTATGCACATTTTCATTTTAAGCAGACTCAATTATACAAAATGACGACTGTCATTTCAAAAAGCTATTCTGTTCAGTGAGGCAGATCTTCCCCATTTATATTAGGGGTGCATCTACACTGCACCGTCGCTCGAAATAAGATACGCAATTGCATATCTTATTTCAATTTCATTTCAAAATAGCTTATTTTGTAATGTAGCACTGTCTACACAGTGCCAAATTTTGAAATAACCTGCTATTCCAAAACATCCCTTACTTCTTGTGCAATGAGGTTTACAGGGACACCAGAATAGCGAGCCCATTATATTTTGAAATATCAGGCTTGCTGTTAAGACAGGGGATAGCTATTTTAGGATACTGAGGTATCCTGAAATAGCATTGCAGTATAGAAAGAGCCTTGAAGTCACATGAACAACAGAAACAAGATTTAAAAAGAAAAAAAGTTTTGCAAACATTAATACAGGTGAACCTCTCTCATCCAGGATTCTGTGGTCTAGCAACATCCGTGGTCCAGTAGGACCACAGATATTGCTAGACCTGAAAGCCACAGCCGAAGAGGTTGAGTGTGACAGCCGGTCTGGTCAACAGCAGCCCCAGGAAAAACTGCCACCCTGTGGGGGATAGGAGCAGAGAGCCCCAAGAGCGGCTGCTGCCTTGCACGGGGTCAGGCAGCTGGAGGCAGGGAATCCAGGAGCAGCTGCCTCCCAGCATGGACCAGGGAACTCCAGGAGCAGGGTCCTGAAAGTAGGCTGGAGGCATCCGAGCCAGGCAAGTGGGAAGAGGAGATCAGGCCTCCATGTTCTCCTGTGGTGGCAGCCAGGAGGGTAGCCCCGGGAGACACTTGACTTCCCCTGGTCCAGAAAATTCCCTTGTTTGGGACCACTCAGGTCCCAGACCAGGGAGGTTCAACCTGTAAGTGTGAGTGCTCATTACTATCCCACTAAGTCCCTAAAACCACCACAGTCTGCCACATTTTCTCAGGGGCAAATAAGGAACAAAGAGCATTTGGTAGAAGAACCAATGAGGGAGAAAGGCAACAGATTTCAAATGGAGTCTCACATGGAGCACCCCACACAGCAGAACTAGCGTTACCAGATGGTTTCAACAAAAACACCGGACACACTTGACATTACATAATAATCTACATTACATCTTATTTAGAAAGTACCGGACACTTATATTTTCTCAATTTGTTTCCTGAACAGAAAGCTCAAATACTGAACTGTCCAGTTCAAAACCGGACACCTGGAAACCCTAAACAGAACATAGTGGGAGGGAGACCAGGGATCATCATGGGCAAACCAAGGATGCTGGAACTGCCACCACTGGGTCCCCTTGTCTCCCTAATTGAGGGCACACACAAGTCACTTTGACAAACTAAGGCCAGATTTTCAGAGAGGCACTTAAAACACAGCTGGTAATTTAACTTGCATCAGAGAATTCTTGAAAACAAAATGAGCAGAAAGACTTATGCTTTTCAGGCACAAAGAGCCACTCTATAGCTTCAGTTCTAATGATTTACTTTGCATTATGGAAATAAAACCAACAACAAAAGTAAACTCTCCATTACAGAGCAGAGCAGGTTACTTCTCTAACATGCTGCATCAACTTTGCCTCAGAGTGACAGCTGCCCTTGCTGATGGGCAAACTCCTAGGGTGTGTCTAGACTACAAGGTTGTGTCAACAAAACTATACCTGTGTCTACACTGCCGCGGAGTTCTGTCGACATAACGTCGACAGAACTCAGCAGTTTTGTCGACAGCTGTAAGCCTCATTCTACGAGGAACACCACCTTTTGTGGACAGAGTTCTGTCGACAGAAGGCGCTACTGTCAACAGTATGGGTACGTCTAAACTACATGCCTCCATCGACGGAGGCATGTAGATTTGTGTATTCGAAAAAGGGAAATGAAGCCGCAATTAAAATAATCACGGCTTCATTTAAATTTACATGGCTACCGCGCTGAGCCGACAAACAGCTGATTAGCTGTTTGTCGGCTCCGGGCGCTAGTCTGGATGCTCCCCCATCGAAATGAAAGCCTTTTATCGACATTCCCTATAAACCTCATCCTACGAGGCATAAGGGGGATGTCGATAAAAGGCTTTCAGGTCAGCGTGGCGTGGCCAGACTAGTGCGCGGAGCCGACAAACAGCTCAGCTGTTTGTCGGCTCAGAGTGGCAGCCGTGTAAATTTAACTGAAGCCGCGATTATTTTAATCGCGGCTTCATTTCCCTTTGCCTATCTGTCTAATCTACATGCCTCCATCAACGGAGGCATGTAGTCTAGACACACCCTATCTGTTGACAAAACTTCTGTTGACAAAAGCGTGTAGTCTAGACATACCCCTAGAGCCTAAGTATGGTATACTAAAATGTCGCCAACATTTATAACACTACGTATCACACCGATTTCTTCACAGTTTGGCCAAAACAGCTATTGTAGACTAAAAACTGCATCCATAAAAATAGAAGTTATATTGGGAGCCTGTTGGAACATGACAGCTGGCAGAAAGATCAAGCCAATAAAAGCCAGTTCACTTTTTTTAATTTATTGGAAGACTGACACACCTTACTACTTACAAAAAAAAAAGTATTCTTTCAAACTAGAACCCATGTATTTTGGTTTGCTGGAGAGATGTAACCATTAAACGGCGTTAGCTTACAGTAAATCTGCTAGCCTTTCCTCTTCAGTAACTAGAGCTCCAATCCTGCCTCAAGTCAAAATGAATATTAGTGTGATAGCATTCTATAATGGCCATTAGCACACATACAAGCCACCATACAATTCAGTATGTTTGACATATTTTGCTTAGGAGAGACAGAGGACTGAACAAAATCCAACTGTTATAGGTCAAAATTTGAGTATAGCTCCCCACAGGCTCAGGGCACTACTAGTCACTTTCAAAAGCATTCACTTCACTTAAAAACCTAGTGGTGTTTTTATACAAACAAAGGGGTCCTTAGCCTGCAAATACTTGAGCTTGAGTAACGTTACATATGCTACTAACTAGAGGCACTGACTTTAACGGGACTACTGAGCCGTGTAAAGTTAACTCACTCATGTATTTGCACATTTGGGGCCAAATCAAATTAGGGAAAAGCTACCTATGCCACCATTTTAATAATACCCTCCCAGCCAACAAGAATTGCACATACACCTCAAATTAGGGATGTTAAATATCAGTTATTTGACTATTCTATAATCCTGGGGGGAGGGAACGGGGGAAGGAGAGCAGTTAGTGTGCTCTGGCCCCACTCTCGAGGAGCCCCTGCTAGGTAGGAGCTGGTCTGCAAGGGGAGCCAGTTTAAAAACCGGCTCCCCTCGTGGACTAGCTGCCTGTTGCCCCACGCTGGTGCATCAGATACAGAGGCAGCAACATGAGGTGGCAACAGCCCCTTTCCGGGGGAAGGAGGGGAGAGAAGAGGGGGTTGAAGCTCAGTACATTCACATTTTACACCCATTCTGAAATTGTGAGCCTCACATCTATTTCTCTAGTCACATCAATAATTACCCAGATTACTTCCTCTATATTTTGACGATACCTCTTATAGTGTGAAATTCTTGCCACTTAATTAAACTAACACAATATGTTCCCAATTGACACATGGGACCTAGAAAGCAGGTAAACAGCTGTTGAGCAGAGATTATTATATTACCTCTCAAATTCATACCTGAATTAGATTTTTATTGTGCAACAAAAAGTTAAATTACAGTGATTAAAAAAATACTAAATATATATATTTTTAGTTTGTGCTTGGGTTATCAATTAAAAAAAAATGCCGCCAAGGTCCATGTGGTGCAAAGACAACTCAGTCAGGGTAAGATTAAATTTATCTATGGTGACAAGATGCCTATTGCAAGATTGATTTTAAAAAAACTGAATTGTATTGTGTAGAAAACACACCACTAAAATGATAAAAGAAAATGATTAATATAGACAAGTTTCTTTGCGGAACTAAACCGAAGCTTAGTGTTCCTTTTTAAGCAAGTGTATTAATAAATCTCTTCCACCTAACCCCTCACATTTCTCTCCAAACTACAAATAAAACCCTGAAGAGAAATGATTGCATTTAAGGGTCCCAGTAACCAAAAATCTAGCATTAAGAATTGCAATCATACATTTTTACATTGTATTGCTACCTCTCTTTTCATATCCAATATATCTTATCCCAGATACATAATATATTGCCCTTTTATATGAAAATTTTATTTTAAAGCTTCAATTATATTTCCCATATTTCCTGTGGAGTCCATTCACTCAGGCTCTAAGGTGTTACCCTCATATGTGGTTCAACAAACAGAAGCTGCACATTAAAGCAGAGCTTGGGGGAAGCTTCTCAGACCTAGGGCAAGGGCTCAGTGTGTTCCATGTAACAGACAACTAAAAGAAAAACTAATCTCTTTTAAACCTCACTGAACAAACAGAACTACTTCTGCACAGAAAGAACTCTCCCAATAGACCAAGAGGCTATCAAAAAGATTTATGGAAATCTGATCATGCAGTTTTCTGCCTTTTGAGGACATTTCTCTGCAAAAGAAAACACACAAACTGATAAACATTAATAGCCTAACATTTGAACATGAGCCCTCTAACAACCAAATCTCACATTTAAACTACCATGTAATATTCTTAAAGCCTAGTTTGAAAATCCAAATTCAATATGCCTACAAACTCAACTTGGGAACCAAGATGTACTGTATTACAAATCTGTTACTATGCTGGCCTCATACTCTGCCCTCAATTACATTTGTGAACGAAAAAAAATACAAAACAAGGACTGACTATGTTAGTAAGAAGAGTTGGTCATTGGAACTTGGTTAATAATCCTATGCATGAATAGAATCCAGCTTCCTTTTCCACAGCATTACAGAGCAATTACAGCAAATCAAAATAAAAGTTGTATGCTATTTGTGTCACTGAGGGAAGCAGACAAAACTCTGAATAAAATACAGGACACTGAATTGTGGAGAATGGAAACAGTCAGCTACAGTATCTCACTTACCCAAGCACTGGAATGAATTTAAACAAGACAAATCAGTTTTACTTATATTAGTCAAGATTTTCTGGACAGCAGTCAACTACTAAATCACAGGAATTTCATGTTACTGCTGGATGAGCTTCACCAGGAAACATACTGTAGTCAATCGCTGTGGAAGACAACCCACGAAACAGCAGGAGACATAGAACATCAGAAGAATTCCATGTTCTATGTCCTATCAAGCAAAGTGTTTTGGAGAATGGATAAAGCAACGTCTCCCTCTTCCTCCCATTACCCCCATCCTGCACAAAGGTGGCTTTGGAGAGAATAGGCAAGTAACAAGACTTTTCATCCTGTTTCGAGCAAGTATGGGGGTGAGAGCGTGGGTGTAACACACAGGCCCACTGATGGCTCACCACTCTTTTTTCAGGTCTGACACTCATTATACCAGGGTGGGCAATAATTTTTAAAAGGGAGCCACTTCAGAAATTTGTGAAGTGGCCCTGGGCCATCCTGGAAGGGGTGGGACCAGGAGACTTCTTGTCCTTTTCCCCGACCCTGATTGGCCAGGTGTGGGGGAGCACGAAAATCTTCCCCCTCACTGCCCCACCCTGCCCCCTAGAGAAAAGTGCCAGTTGTTTTAAAACAGCTGGCAGTTCCCTCTAGGCACCTAGCGGGAGGAGACCTCACGCACTCTCCCTGTCCCCAGGCTAATCAATGCCTGTGGGCGGGGAAACACGTGAAGTATCCTTGGCTCCGCAAGAGCACGCAGCAGCTAGAGAGCCACGTCGGCAGTTTTAAAATAGCTGGCATGTCTCTCTAGCCATCACACGCTCTTGTGGGGGCAAGGAGACTTTGCATGCTCCCCTGCCCCCAGGTCCTGATTGGCCTGTGGGTGGGAGAGCGACAGGGTGGCTGTGGGCCAGATCCACTGGCTTGGTGGGCTGGATCTGGCCTGCAGAGGGACTTTGCCCATCACTGCGTTACACCAAAACTCCTTTATAATCACATCACTCTGCATCCCACCTGCCCCTGCTCAAGCCCAATCTTGCTGCTTCTCCTCGCCAGTTGGAATTGATATTTTAAACCAAGCCCCTACTCCCCTTCCTCCACTCCACCTCACAGTGCTTCCAATGCCAAGAAACATGGCACAGTAGCTGGCAGACCCCACACTGCAGCCACGACAGCTCAGAGGCAGGATGGAGGACAGGATACAGTGCTTGGGATGGCAGCCCAAGGACAGGCACAAGGAGAGGGGCTTATGTGCCAGCAGCAGGCTCTTGAGGGCTCTCCTGCTGCCAGGCTCTTGGGGAACTGGAGCACAGTGCCCGACTGCCCAGAGTCCGGCTGCCCACGCAGAGACTCCACCCCCTCCACAGAAGCTGCACTTACCGTGGCTGCCAGAGCACCCCCAAGCTGCCTGGGAGAGTCACCACACAGACCTCTCCACTCCTTCCCATCTGCTCCTGGTGGGTGGATGACTGGCCCTGGGTTCTGCAGGCAGGGCTGGGTTGGTGAGCAGCTTAGGTGTGCCTGCATGGGGGAGAGGTCGGGATAGCAGTCCCCTGAGCTGCTGCTTTCCCCACCTCAGCAGCCCGAAGCGCCGTGTGCACACAGCACGCTACCCGTGCCTCTCTGCGCCCTGCCACTGGGGTTAGAGCTGAGCCTGGCTCACACCATAGCAGAAGGGGAGTTATAGTTGAAAGTTAGGGGGGGAAGGGCCTGGACTGGCAGTGGGCTAAGGGAGAAGGGTTCCGGGCTGCTGTGGCAAGGGGAGGAGAAGGGGCCTCAGCTAGTGCGGCTGTAGGCAGGGTTCTGCAGGCAGGGCTGAGGGGAAGAGCTGGGGTTTCCTACCCCCCCCCCCCGAGAGGAGGGTTGGCAAGCACAGCAAGCAGGGGCACAGCCCCCCAGTTTGTATCTAAAAAGAGTAATGTTTGGTATCAAATGCAAACTGGAAAGACTCTGGTCCCAAAACGCATTGCATGGTGTGTATGAGGCATTATAAATATGTACTACAATTATGTTCTTAAAATGTATTTGGCAAGCAATGTATAAGCCCAACCTCCCCAGACAAAGGAACATGATTTGTTTGTCTGAGCAGACTGGTTGTCAGGCAGAAACAAAGATACAGTTGCATGCAAGGTAGACTAATCCATGAAGCAAACTAGCATTGAGGATGGAACTTAACACTCTTGGCAAGAGATGGAACTCACAGCTGCAGAAAACCTGCCTGGATGGGCAGTGGGTATAAGAGGCAAAGAAAGGCAATGCCTTCCCAAACTGACTGGCTGGCCCTGCCCACACTCTACCTCAAGCCCTTCCTGTTTAACACAGCCCCCCCCCCCCCCCCTTTCCTGGGACTTCCTAGGCTTCAGCCCTGCACTGAAAGCCTTCCCCATGCTCTGGGGCTGGGAGGCGGAGAATGCCCACCTGCTTACCCTTCCCATGCTCTGGAAGGGCCAGGGCTGTACAATGCAAATGCCTGCCATCTGCGCTGGGGGCGGGGGAAGCAGGGAAAGCTAGGGCTGTGGGCTGCAAGTGCTCCAGGGAAAGCTGGAGTAGGCTGCAGGCCACCTGTGCTGGGGGGGGGGGGGAGGGAAGGAAGGGAGGGGGCTGATCAGGGTTTGAGAGGCATGGGCAGGCCTCAGGCAGCAGGGGTAGATTTGGAGGCTTGTCTTCCCCAGTCCTCTGTTCACCCGCCACCCATGCCTTCCTGCCTCCAGAATCAAGGTAATTGACCTTTGAGATGATGATGATGATGATGATGATGATGGGCAATCACTCATTGTTGAGAGTGATCATCTTCCATGGTAGTTGTGGACCCTCAGGTGGCTGATAAGGCTGATCCTTGAACCACAAAGTTCCATTGCAATGAGAACAGCCGTTGACCATGACTAGAAGCTAGTCTCCCCTTCCTCCTGTGCCTCTTCTCTTCCTCAGCTGGTCGGCAAGCAAATTCAAAATGTAGGGAGCTGTTGCATAGGGCTTTTCTCCATTTTGAGAGATCCTGGGCAAGTGTCTCCCAAGTATCAATGTTAATGTTGCACTTCAAGTTATCATTTAACAAGTCCTTAAAACACTTCCGTTGACCTCCCATGTTATCTCAGCTGAAAGAAGGATACTGTAACAGGACCTGTTGTGGGAGGCAATGGTCTGGCATCCGAACAATGTGACCAGCCCAGCGAAGTTGCTGACAGATTATTATTGCATCTTTTTGGCATCCATTACAGAGCAGTTACAAGAAGCCAGACCTCTAAGATATCTGAGAGAAATGGAATCTTTCAGCCAAGGGGGTTGAAAGTCTGAATATATACAAGAAAAACTGCTTTGAATAAAGGACTCTAGCTTGCTAAATTCAGCTTTGGTCTCAGAAGCATATTTTTAATTGTTTGTAACCATTTCTATCCTTATTCCTTGTAATTGGCATCACTTAAACCTATGTCTGTTCGTTAATAAACTTGTCTTATGATAATTCAGAGCACGTTACACCTTTAAGTGGAGAGTATGCCAGTGCTAGTTAAATTAATAAGCTATATGCCATTTCTTTAAAAGAGTAGCAAACTTAACTTCTGTGAGTGTCCTGCAGCAAGTGTTCAAAACTACAAGGCAGATGGTGGGGGGAAATTAGGACAGAACAGGCATTGGGAGCACCCACAAAAAGTAAGTGGGCACTGACAGCTAGGGTGACTTGCATGCTCATATAATGGATGTAGATGTCTAGGCTGAGCTACTGCATCACAGTATTTAAGTATCAGAGTTGTAGGGAAGGTGGTGACATAGCCCCAAAGTTCCACAGGATGGAAATGCAAATTTAAAGACACACCTAAAGTCAGATCTGGGGAAAGCAACCTGGTAGAATTTACATCATCATCAAGAGTTTGCCTGAGATCACATCAACAGACCTAGCTCACAGACCCTGAACTCTGCCTCCCCGCCACTTCCTATCCCTGCCAATTCCAAGTGGGAATTTTAGTCTCAAGACTTCACTACAATTATAAGGTGTAGTAGGTGAAAAAAAACTACTACATTTTGTTTCCTTTTCTTAAAAAGGGAGGGGTCACAGTTATCAATATTTGTGCTAAATGTTACATCTGCCATAAGCAGAAAAAAATTAAGCAGTGCTGAATGCACATGCATGCAGATTTGGATTAAAGAGTTCAATTGATCAGAACATAGGTGACATGAACAGCTGTGCTATTAAAAACTTATAAACCACATTCACCCATGGTAGACATCTGAAACTCTTGCATCTAAATGCAAGATCACATGCTAGAAGTGTCAGAATTTTCTTCAGAGATCCATAGTCCCAGACTGAAGGGTAGAAACTTGATTGCCTTGGGTTGAAGTGTTAGTTTCAAACTCTTATTGTACTATGTTGATGATAGAAATAAATCTACTGAAGAACTCAGTAACACAACAATTTCTGTTGTGCGTCTCTTCCTGATAAAAATTCACTGATCACCAGACTAGCAAACTGGGATAAAAGGCAAGGGGGCAGAGGCGGGGGGAGAGGAGTAGGAGCTGGGACTGCACAGAGAAAAAAAGCTACAATTACGTAAACTTTTGATTTAGAGAACAGAAATGTATCTTTGTGTTAGTTCATAGACTCTAAAGTTTCCTACTGTGCTGAGTAAACATGCATTTTTTAAAAAATACAAAACCAGGCAAATACTGAAAGACAGCAGAAACCGGAAACCAGATCAGGAATATACAGGATATGTATAAATACAGGAGGCCCCTGAGATGCGACCATCTGCGTTCCGACCCCCCCACTTACAACCATTTTTTTAAGTGCGGAAGGGGCTGGAAACCCCCGTCTTACGTCCTTGGCCTGCATTTACAATGGTGTATGGCACCTACCTTAAATGCAGGTTTGAGTTTACGATGCCCCTCACTTGCAACGCTTCCTTCAGAACGAATTGTGGCGCAAGTTGGGGGCCTCCTGCAATAATTGCCTTAAAATTAGTGCACTTCTCAGCCTCTTTTATAATAGAGTGCACTTGAGACTTTGTTTTCCAGAAATACCACTGTCTACTGGAACCAAAGCTATGTTTGAGTAATACATGTTTGACATCTCTGGATTAGGTGTTTTGGCCTTGAGAGCCTGGTAAATATCCATAGTTTATTTACTGATGTCAGATATAGGAAAAACAGTTAAAAAGTCAACATTTAAACAAAATGTAAACACAAACCCCGCTCCTAATCCAAGTACACTGGGGAAAATGGTGTTCTCTCAAATACTACTGCATTGCATTGATGACCCTTGTAAGAGAGCATCTATAGAATACACCTGTGTATACAACAGGTACATATCCAGAAAGTGCTGAGTTTCACTAAAAACATTAGGTTTCTCAGAGTACAATATTAGTTTGTCCCTGTGGACTCAGGACGATAAGAGCTCTACTTAAGGCCATGTCTAGACTACTGAGAAGACTGATGCTGTCGCGGTCAATCTTCTGGTGTTCAATTTGGTGGGTCAAATAAAGATCCACTAAATCAAATGCTGAGGATACCCCCCCTGTCGATGCCAGAACTTCTACTCCTTGCAAAGAGTAAGGGAAGTAGACAGGAACATTTCTCCCATCAACCTTCTGCTGTGAGGACAGTGCTACAGCTCAGCTTATGGTACTTCGACTTCAACTACATGTTTTACATAACTGGAATTGCGTACCTTAAGCCAATCTTCGGCAGCAGTGTAGACCTGGCCTACATTTTTAACACTGTAGAAAATAAAGACTTGTATATTTAACTGTTTTTCTTCTCTCTCTACTGTTCCCTTGCCCCCTCTGCAAGGTAGGTCCAATCTGTAAGCACTGCTAAAGCAGAAGAGTTAAATACTAGTAAAGCTAGATATTATAGGATTTTTAGTAGACATGGATAAACTGGTTTGGGAAATAAAAAAAGGCTTGCATCTCATCCAAAACTTTAAACCAAACTAAGATTAGAGAGTTTTTAGGAGAAGTACTCTTCCTCCAATGCTCAAATCCCAAAATTATTCCCAGTATTCAATATTCAAAGCTTAGAAACTTTCCCCAACAGCTGTAGCTGCTAGTCTCACATCTCATGTGTTGAGAGAGTTGGCAACAGGGAAAGACTAATGCATTCTTGAGCACCTTTGGGCCAGAAAAGCTCAAAAACTGACTTCCAAATGACTGCCCAGCGAGGGCCTACACGTGGAACACAAAACCAAGCTCACCAGAGGTAAAAGTCTTTAGACAAATGGAGAGAAAACAGGCTTATGTAGGAAAGAAAAAAGGACGTAGACCTCAAAGAACTGTAATGAGAATGCAAAACAAGTAAGATTATCTTGGCATAAAGAGTAGAGAAAATATTCATCCCTCATGACCTAAAGGAGCTGTTGGGACATCAGTCTAAAGGAGAGAAACTAAAACTTTCAGTGCCTCTCAAGAAGAAATGGCTACCAACCATACTTCACTCTCTCAAAACAAAGTCAGAATGTAAAGAACATTATTAGTAATAATTTATTACTGCTCTCCTTACACACTGACTGCCAAAACCTGGATTATAGACTGACAAGCCATTTGACCAATGATTGCCTATGTAATTATATGAAATATGCCTGGGGGATTAAGTAGAAATAGGAGAGGAACTCACATCCATCAAGCCTCCAGAGCTGTACCATACCATATTATATATTTTTTCTATTTATTTCTCACTCTCATATTTGTAGCACTTAATTGCCAAACAAAAGATTATAAACCTCATTATACAAAAGGCAAGTATCAAAATAAAAACATTATTTGTTTTAAATTATGTAGAAACAAAATACATTTCCTTGTAACTTGACTGACAAGAAGAGATGCTGCCCATGAAACCATTTTAAGCATTATATAAAATACAATCCAAAAAATTAAATTCTGTATGCAGGAATTTCAATAGAAAGTAACAAAAACAAACATTCTTGCAACACTGAAATTGGATGGCTGATTTGGGAGACTAATGAATTACTGTAAACAATTTAGTACTAATTTAATTTAACAATGTAGAGCATTTGTGAATTGCAAGGCAATAGACATCCATTTGTTTCTTCATTAAATCAAAGATAAAATTGTTGATTGCCCCACCATGGATTATTTTACTGAAGATAGCAAACAAATTTTATATTTAGCAATAAAAATTCATGGCTAGTCTCTGAACAAACAAATGTAACCAATGAAGGATACATAAAACAATTCTGACCAGCTGTGGTCTAAGGCAGATCAATATGCTGTTCTGGCAAAAAAAGGTTCATATTTTCAGTTAAATGAAAAATTACTTATACAGAAAATTGTTAATGCACCATTTCACTTCAATGGAAATTTATATTTAATACACCTATACATATTCTGCATTTGCAAAATAATGTGCTCATCCATGAGCATTAAATACAAACATAAAACTGTACGCAGAAGAAAAATAAGCATTCATTATTGTAAAAATACCAAGAATATGAACAATATCTTTATCTGTTACTTGCCTCAAATGTGTTACCAGTGATATCAAATTCTGGTGGTACAAAGGCACCTTCTGGATCATCTATTAAAAAAAAAAAAGAATGCCAGATTAAGAAATAGACAACTATATATGCATATAGCATGTATTGACAGTTTGAGGTCCCAAAATGAAATCTATATAATTGACAAGTCTGTTGGCTATCCCACATCCAAATTGCAAAGATAACCCTGTACAGAGCAGATGGTTCCAGTGCTGTAAGGGAATTTTAATTCTTACCAAAAGACTCTTTAATAATCACATATGGAAGTATTCCTTTCTGTAGTGGGATTTTATATCCCAAGGTGCAATGCAATTTTTGCATTATTGCCTCCTGTTGCATGGAGCTCACAGTATCACTCCTTTAGAAGGAAAGGAAAGGCACACCTTAACCTGAATTGCTTACACATAATTTCCTCTTTCTTTAAAAAGAGATCGACAGTCATCTCTTCTAGCAGATTAAATAGGACTGTGACAATGTTCCAGAAATGACAAGGCAGTAAAAGAAGAGCAGTTTGATTCTGAATGAGTTGTAATAGGACAAAAAATAGGTATAAAATGGGAGAAGCACAGAGAAGATTGGAAAAATAGTCATTAAAAGTAGGTCGCTGCATACCGAATTCTTCCATTACAGGCAGTCCCCGGGTTACGTACAAGATAGGGACTGTAGGTTTGTTCTTAAGTTGAATCTGTATGTAAGTCGGAACTGGCGTCCAGATTCAGCCGCTGCTGAAACTGACCGCCAGTTCCGACTTACATACAGAATCAACTTAAGAACCCCAAGCGTCCCCAAGTCAGCTGCTGCTGAAACTGATCAGCGGCTGATTCCAGGAAGCCCGGGACAGAGGCTTCCTGTAGTCAGCCACTGGTCAGTTTCAGCAGCAGCTGACTTGGGGACGCCTGGGGCAGAGCAGCTGGGGTGCTGCCGGGTTGGTCCAGTAGCGCCCAGAGCGGCGCTATGGGACCAACCGGCAGCGCCCCAGCTGCTGCACCACAGGCGTCCGGAGCAAAGCCGCGGAGCACGGGAGCAGCTGGACAGCCCAGATGCGCCGTGGCTGTCCTGCTGCCCTCGGGCTCCGCGGCTTTGCTCCCCATCCCCCTGGTCTGCAGACCAGGGGGACGGGGAGCAAAGCAGAGCAAAGCCCCGGAGCACGCGGGCAGCGGACAGGACCAACCCGGCAGCACCCCAGCTGCTCTACCCCAGGGTCCACAACAAAAGCACCCAGTGCGCCCCCCCCCAGCAGACCAGGGAAACGGGGAGCAAAGCCGCAGTGGCGGCGGGGTGCCACGCCTCCCCGGCTTTGCTCTGGCAAAGCCTCAGAGACGCGGGACCCCTCCACCTCCCCGGCTTTGCGCCCGGTGTCCCTGGTCTGCTGGAGACGGTCCCCAGCAGACCAGGGGCACCCGGAGCAGCTTTTCTCGCCCCGGAGGTTGAGGTGGCGGGACCACTGCGCTCTGGGCAGTCCCACTGCCTGCGAGCTCCGGGGCGAGAAAGCCCCGTTCATAAGTGCGGATCCAACAGAAGTCGGATCCGCGTAACTCGGGGACTGCCTGTATTAAGTTTCTCTTATCCCTGATCTACAATAGAACCATAGTCCAATACACAAATACCCTCCCTCCCCAAATTCAAATTAGTAATTCGTGCATCCACACTACTAAGCCTGTTATTTCAGAACAGTAGGCTGTGGAATTCGAACTCCGTACTCCTGTTTTTCATGAGGAATAACACTAATTTTGAACTTTAAGTGTGAAATGACGTCAGGGTGGTGCTGCTAATTTGAACTAACTGGCATCTGGGAAGCCTCCCATAGCTCCCCAGAGTGCTTCCTGGTTGCTCTAAGTCTAAGGTAGCGTGTCCACATTAATAGAGCCTGACTTGGACTAATTTTGATGTTTCCCTGTCATGAGGACATGCAAGTTAGAATGTTAAATTGGGAGTTCTTAAATTGAGTTTAGTAATTTTGAAATAATTTCCTAGCATAGACATGGCCTCTGAGTACTACTAGACACAGGCAATGTTTCTTCAACTAGAAGTAAATTTTGAAACATCCTAATTAAGACTTCCTAATAATATGAATTATGTTCATTCATATAATTTGCTTCACTGAAAACCCCATACACTGAGTATTTGCATGTGGCCAAAGTTAGCTAATGGCTGACAACCAGGAACTAAGCTTAGATTTGTATCTCTTATGGGCATTTCCTTTCATTCTCCAAGATCTTAATTTTTGGTAGTTCAAAGAACTTTGGTCCACTAGACATATTCCCCCTTTAGTGACGTTTTGTTTCTTTAAAAAAAAAAAACAACCACACACACACCACAGGTCAAATTTGATCCAAGATTTAGATTTTGTAAGAATGAACTTTAACAAAACTGAATAGAAGTGTTACTTTATTGAAGTTATAATAGAAACAATTCTTTTAACACAAAAAATCAATTCACCTCTAGTGTTAAACCAACTATTGCAGCAAAGGGCTAGTACATGGGAATCTGAAAATATATTAGACTTAAATATGAATCAAATCTATTTTGAAGTTGTTCAAGATAAGAAATACAAACAAATAATGAATACATTTTAAAATATATTTTCAGCTTTATGACATCATGTTTTATGACATCCCAAACAAGGACATTTGATTTAAAACTATGATTTTTAACCTGATATAATATCATTAATATTATGCAATTCAAATGATATCTCCCATTCCTACAGTGTCCTTTCAAGAGGTATATCAAAATTATAGCACACGCACTTAATGCAATCTAGAAGCAAAATGGTAGATTTAGTCATTCTGTCATTTTATTAAAAATTCATTAGGCTTTAATGACATTTAAACTTAGGAGAATAGGTATAGAGTGGAACTGATCTTGAGTACTGTGCAGATATAAAATTTGTATTTGCATCTGAATCTGCAAAAATGAGCCTTAGATGCAGATATCCACAGATTTACAAGACTCTACCAATCAATGAGGCTTATACAGATAGGTACTAGGTTCCCCCTTCCTCATTCTCCAGTGCAATTTTCTTAGTTGTAATTTCCTGCATTGGGAGAGTCTATTGTTCATGAGATTTTTGCTGATTTCTTTTCATTTTATCTAATGATAGACCTTAATTTATTATGAAATCAGATATCTTTTTGTGAAGGTCAGCATCAGTATGTCTCCAACAATATATAAAAGATCTTGAATTCTACCACATACAGATATCATCGAACCATAGAACTGGAAGAGACCTCAGAAGGTCATCAAGTCCAGCCCCCTGCCCAAGGCAGGACCAATCCCAACTAAATCAACCCAGCCAGGGCTTTGTCAAGCCAAGACTTAAAAACCTCTAAGGATGGAGATTCCACCACTTCCCTAGGTAACCCATTCCGGTGCTTCACCACACTCCTAGTGAAATAGTTTTTCCTAATATCCAACCTAGTCCTCTCCCATTGTAACTTGAGACCACTGCTCCTTGGTTCTGCCATCAGTCACTACTGTGACCAGCCTCTCCGGAACCTCCTTACAGGAAGTTGAAGGCTGCTATCAGATCCCCCCTCACTCTTCTCTTCTGCAAACTAAACAAACCCAAGTCCCTCAGTCTCTCCTCATAGGTCATATGCTCCAGCCCCCTAAGCATTTTGGTCACCCTACGTTGGACCCTCTCCAATGCGTCCACATCCTTCCTGTAGTTGGGGGCCCAGAACTGGACACAATACTCCAGATGTGGCCTCACCAGAACTCAATCCTCCATTCTGGAAAAGAACGATCAGGTCATATCTATTCTACTGCTAGATCTACAGCCAACTCCACCTCAAAAATGCTAAATGTCCATCTTTCATGGACAAATTTTAGATAAGAGAAAAAGCATCACAATTATACTTTTGCCCATACTTTCATACATGCAAACAAATATCTGCACAAATCTATTGTTTATTATGTTTAAAATAAGTGCATTAGACTCATGTGGGAAAAAAATCTGTGAAAACAAGTGGATCTTATTAAATAAAGGTTTCCAATTGAATTTATTATTAGTGTAAAAAGTGACTGTATAGTGCTCCTAAACCTAGTTTAGTTTCACCTGGACTGCCATTCATCAAGAAATTCTGCTTTGCAGTCCAATTAAATCTTTGCAAGTTTGTTTTACTACATGCTCTCAGCATGACTTTGCATACTTTTAAACAAATTGCCTAGAAGCATAAATACTTACCACTGAGTTGTTCCATGAAGCATACATTGCCATTGGTGTTAAAAGCCAAAGTGTCAGGAGTAATGCAAAGTGTCTGGAAGATTGCTGAATGGAAGATGCTCTTCATAGAATGGCTACACTCCAGGCAAATTGCCCAGATATCCTGCTCAGTAAGACAGCTATCCCGCAGAGACAGAATATCAGCAAGGGACACATTCTCCTGCCAAGACATGAATTCAGAATTACTCTGCATTTCCTGACATTACTTGTAGCCAATTTTGTCAAATGTAATCTACAATACACAACCTGATGTGATTCTAGCAAATTTTCAGACTTCCTAGGACAAAGAATTTAACTTCCCACCCCTACCCCCAAGTATTTAATGTAAAATACTTTCAGCGCAAAAAGTATCTTAGGAAACAGAAATCTCCTGCAAGAACATCTCAAATTAATATCCAAAAACAGGTATTCTTCTAATCTATTTAAATTGAGACACTCCTGCACCACACTTAAAAAAAAAAAAAAAAAAAAAAAAGACAGTTGTGAGGTAAAGGAACAGGGACTAGGTCATAGGAGATTTGGATTAATTTTTTGACTCTGCCACAAGCTTCCTGTGTGACCTTGAGGAAGTCACTTCAAGCTCATTTTGCCTGTTTTCCCCATCTGTCTCCTTCAAAGAGATGTTGAAAGATGCTTATTTTCTGAGCCTCAGGTAATACAACACATGCTCTGCCCCCTCTCCTCCCTCCCCAATACCTTAAGTCAAAATTTTAGATAAGGAGTTTCCAGCTGCCTGATGGTTGCCCCAGGATTTTGTTTATCCAGTGCTCCCCAATGGTCAAGGTAATACATGACTCACAGCTTAAGGCTTTCTTCACAGCCTAATTACTAAACCAGAGAATAACTTTATGTTGGCAGGACGATGCATTGGAAGTTCTGACCGGCTCTTATGATTTATAAACTTCTAGGACTGTATGCTTCCTTCTCTTAAAATAACCAGGAATCAAATAATGAATGCTAAATCTTGAGGATATTTTCTAAAAGTTGGGGTGATTTTGGAGCATGTGCCCATATTGATTTTAAGTGGGATTTGTATTCCTAGATCTCTTGGGCCCTTTTGAAAAAATCTTTCCTTCAAGTTCAAGGCTCATCAGGCTTGCAAGTTAGCATCTCAACAAAATGAATTAATCAAGGAGACCTTACACTCCTAGAGCCATATCTCATGATCATCCACAGGCACAGGAGCAATGAGAGCCATTGAATCAAACTCTAAACCCCAATATATAAAGGAGCCACTTCAAGCTTGGGGCTGCTGCAGCACCTATATTAGGTCTTCTGTAGACTCATTGCTTGTGTTATCACATCAACTCTGATAGATCTTTATCATGTGGTTAGAAACCTTTTCAGGGATATAAGTTTAGATTCTACAGTCTCTGAAAATGCTTTGTGGTTCACCGACAAACCTGGATGTTTACCACCAGTAAATTACCCCATAAGGCACACTTAAATGTAAAAACAGCATTTACATGTAAAGAGGTATCTAACAGAGTGAACAGAGAGGAATTAATAGACTATTCCTTGACAAACAGGACAGCAAAAAGGCAATTTCTCAAATCTAGAATACAGAGTATCTATTCAAATGTGGACTCTTAGGAGCTTGCCATAACATCTAGCTCTTCTATAGTACTTTAAGAGATTAAGAGTTTGTTTTCCCCACCATCACCCCACTTTTGTGTCTCCAACTTTTAATCATTCTCCTTGATTATTCCTAAGAATGCTTTAATTGTGTCAATAAAATAAGCATCCTTAATATTCTGAAAGCAGTCTGGGAGATCTTCCAAAGGGCAGTTATGGAAAACTTATTGAGTCATGATTCATGAATCAGCAACAATCAATAATCTGGTTCAGTCTGAGGAATAACAAGATATCCCTGATAGGCTTCCAAATTGCTAAGAGATTTGTATTCATGCTCAATGCTCTGAGAGTAAACATAATTGTGCCAAATTTTCTCCACCGTGTGACAGGCTCAGGGAAACAGGCCACTGGGCAGTGCTCACAAGTGGATTACTTGATCCTACTCAAATTTGTGAAGAGAACAGCAGCCTGTCCCTCCTCCAAATTACTTATTTGCATTACTATGAGCTTTCTTTATGGTTTAGGCTACTCTCTTTTGACTGTTACTACTTGATGAATTCTACACTGACATTGGCAAAGATACAAGAAGAAAGAGAAAGTGCTATGTAACTACTTTTGTAAGTTAAAAAAAAATCAGACAGGACTTCCTGAGAAAAAGGAAAATTGTGGGGAAGGGAATACAGCATATTGAAGGCAAATATCCCAAATCCAGCTTCTTTATCACTATATAGGCCATGCTTCTCCATGGAAGATGAAAGAATCATTTCCATTCTGACAGAGAAGCCTGAATAACTTCAGTACAGTATCTACCTAGAGAGGATGAAATCCACCCATGCCAAACTGGTGAAAATGCTACATTGGAGATCCTCAACTTTATTTCCAGTGGGATAATAAAATTATAGACTTAAAGGAGTCATAAAAAGAGGATGGGGGGCAGAAATCACATGCACACAATATGAAGTATTCTGCCAATGGGATGACAGAGAAAAGAACATTTGAAGAAGGACATTGTGCAATATTTTGAATATCTAATGTTTATACTGGAGGCCTGATTGTTAACTTAGAAATTTAGATCCTAGTTAGCCCAGGAAACTATGATAAATTAGTAAAATGACAACGAAGTGTAATGAAGTTAACAGAGTAGTTCTTCGGGGTAAGCAGGGACTTTTACTTAGTACTGTTTAGACCTATCCTTGTTTGGTTTTTCTAACATTAACTCCAATAACTGATTGAAATATTGGAGCAATATGGAGAAAGGAAGTCTTAGTTAAAAATTTAAGAAGAACCAGTGCTTGCCATGAAACTTCTCATCTCCCTAACAGGTCTTCCAACCAAGCAGGAAAACCCAGAGCTGAGATGCCTGATGTTTGCAAGAGTAAAAACCAGGCAGAAAATTAAAATGTTCAGAAGCAACAAAAACCAGCATGGCTATGCCTACACTGGCAGCTTCTTGCGCAAGAAGAGCTGTTCTTGCGCAAAAACTTGCCTATTGCCTACACTGCACGCGCGTTCTTGCACAAGTAAATTTACAGTATAGCGTTGTAAAACAGGGCTTCTTCCAGAAGAGTTATTCCTCTCCCCACGGAATAAGCCCTCTTGTGCAAGAGCTCTTCCACAAGAGGGCAGTGTAGACAGGCAACTTGAATTTCTTGTGCAAGAAGCCCCTCTGGTTAAAATGGCCATCAGAGCTTTCTTGCACAAGAGAGCATCCACACTGCCATAGATGCTCTTGTGCAAAAGCACATGCCAGTGTTGTCTTGTGGAAGACTTTTTGCGCAAGAACTCTTCTGCAAAACAGTTCTTGAGCAAGAAGCTGCTAGTGTAGATGTAGCCATGCATGTCTTTTTTAGAAATTATTTAGCTGTCACCTTTCAGAACCAAACATTAGGGGCCTACTTCTCCCCTACCTTGCACCTATGTAGTCACTTATCTGTTCAAAATGAGTGTGACCAAACCAAAATGACAGTATTTTACACTCACTTTGAAGAAGAGGAAATAATTATACAAGGGGCAAGGTGTGGAAAAACAGGATGTTGGATTTTCCACTATTTTGCTCAGAGTTAGGGATGTACAATCACATTTAAATTGGCTAACCGGTTGAACGTACTGTTTAACCATTTAACTGATAAAAAGGGTGCAAGTGGAGGGTGGAGTGTGCTCAAGCCAAGCTGGGTGGAAACACCTCCCACTTCCCACCACAGGCAGAGGCTGCTCTAGTCCAGCCAGAACAGCTTCTACCTGTTAACCAGTGGGGCTGGAGCAGCTCCCCACCTGCTACCAGCAAGGGGCTTGCCACAGACAGGGGCATTAAGAGTGACACTTACTGGTTAAACATGCACATCCCTACTCAAAGTACTAATTGGTTTGGCACATTTGCTTAATTCTGCACACCACTTCATTTTCAAACATTTCTTCCTCTCTCAGTGCCAGTACCATTCTTATCACATTTCCATCTCATTTTAAAGCAGAAAACAACAGAAAAAATGGGGGGGAGGGGGAAGAGAGGAAGGAAGGGAGGTTGCTCTTTGAGCAACTGAACCTAATACATATATGAAATGTATCCATCACTAAACTACCACTTAAAATATTTTTGGTCTGTGTTATCCAAATGAGGCAAGCACCATGCTCCAAATCATTCTTTGAGTTATGGAGACGCAAGTCAGAGCTTAGTAATGCAAAAGTAGAACTATGTATGACAAAACAAACAATTTCAAACTAGAGCCAGCTCTATCTTTATATGTTGATTTAGTACAGTGAGTAATTTAAGCAAATAAACAGTATAAACTGATTTAGCAGCATTTCCTACTGCTTAAAATGCTGTTCACATGGCAGCAATTAAGTCTTTACTGAAGAAATAAATGTTTTCTTATTATTGAAGGAGTCTTAACTGATGTGATTTTGTCTGATTAATGTTACAATGAAATCATATGCCAATATTTGTAACACAAGTTTCAGAAGAGTAGCCCTGTTAGTTTATAGCTGGAGAAGTTTAAAAAACAACAAATAGTCTTGCAGCACCTGACAAAAATGTAGATGGTATCATGAGCTTTCATGGGCACAACCCACAAAGAAGTGGGCTGTGCCCATGAAAAATCGCGATACTATCTACATTTTTGTTAGTCTGTAAATTGCTACTAGATTTTTCATTGTAACACAGTCTGTAGACAATATTTATGATACAGCAGTTAAAGCATATTGATGAATATGTTGTAGCAAGAAGTAGGGGTAAGGGAGTAAGTCCATTTAGGAACCCAGATTTCTTTGGGGCTAAAAGGAAACAGGGAGCCAGGCAGTCTTAGTGACATGAAAAAATGCCTGTTTGTAATGGTCCCTAAATATACTTCTCTAGTCCCTGTGTAGTAAGGCTCCTGAGACTTTTGATCAGTGCTAATCTTAAAGCTTCGGCCAGAGATGTGCCTATGCTGCAGTTTCACAGGCAGCAGACAGTTTCGAACATTTCCTTTAGAACTTGCTGCTTAGAGGGGTAAGCGCTTTGCAATTTGCCCGCATCGCTTTCAAACGGGAGGAGACTCCGGCTCCCTCTACAACTGAAAGGCGACGACCAGGTCACGGGGAAAGTTTCTGAAAGGCCAGTCCAGACTTAGTTCCCCGTTAATTCAACGCTTCCAGAGATTGTCCCCCAGTTGGGCACCACCCCGCTGAACGCCGTGGCGGCTGAGGGGGCGGGGAAGCGCAGCCCGGGAACCAGCAGCTGAGACGCGACTAACACCTATCGCCAGTGCCTGCAGGGCAGCAGGTGCATGCGGGGGCCAGAGCTGAGCTCTTGCCAAGGGGGGGGGGGAAGTGCACTTGGCCACACTCACCTCATCCTCCAGCAGCGTCGGCAGCGGCTCGAAGTCATAGCAGCAGCAGCGCGGCGGCGCCACCGCCTCCTCGGGGAACCCGGCCACTGCAGCCTCCATGCCGCCCGCCTGGCAAGGGAGTGGCAGCGCAGCCTTCCCCCCCGCTAGCCTGGCCGCGCGCGCGCAAAGCCCAGCCCCCGGCAGCGCCGCACGCCCCCCCTTTAGCTCCTGGGAGCCCCGGGCCGCCGGCCCCCTGCTGGGCACAGACAAGCGAGCCCTTCGCTGCTAAGGAAGCGATCCCCTAGCAACGGGCACGGTCCGACCCAGGCGGGCCGGGCTGCAGCAGCTCCCCCCGCCCAGCAGCCTCCTTTCCCGCACTGCCCCGCCCCAGCCCCTGCTGGCTCGCCGGGGTCCCTGAGCCCCCGGGCTGCTCCGCCGCCCAACCAATTCGCGAGAACAACTTGTGCCAGTGGCCCGGCCTGCCGCAGTGCTCGCTCTCCGCCGGCGGGGCTCGGGCTGGTGTCAGCGCGCAGGCTGATTGATGCAGGCGGCTTCCTTTGTAGCTGCTCTGCCGGGCTGGGCGAGCGAAGCCTGCGGCATGTGATGCACTGGCAGACGGGCCCTTTGCAAAGGTTTCCCAAAACTTTCCCCCGTGTCATAGATGATGGAAACTGAACGGTATCAAACCCAGGCCTGCATTGAGCTACAATCAGAGGATCATGGAGCCTTACTGGCTTCAGTGGGGCTCCAGGCAAGCGCAGGGATCTGCAATCTGGGAATTGATTGAGGGATCAGGGGCTTAACATGGATAACATTTTCTGCTCACTTTCCCTCCATTTGGATGTCAAATTAAACTTAGTTTTGCCCCATGACCCCACATTGCACACAGCCTGCGATGTGATCTGCCAGCAGGGGCCCTACAGCTTGACAGAAAGTGGTTGAGATACTAATTTAGGAGTTGGGACAGCTGAGTTCAAGTCCCTGCTCTACTGCAGATTTCTTGTGTGAGGTGAGGCCTGTGTGACTAGGTCTCTTTGTGCATCAGTTCCCTGGCTGTAAAAGGGGCATAAAGGCACTGCCCAACCTCAGGGATGTTGTGAAGCTAAATTAATACATTACAGATTGTGGTATCCAGCTACTTGTGACCCAGAGACTTCTTGATGCTAACTGGCCAAAAGCACAGGGGTACTGAGCGGGATCCCTTGCATCAAATATATGCATAATAATTTTCTAAAGGGTAATGAGAGAATACTATCAAGAGTCAGCATCCGACTTACAATAAATTTGAAATGTGTGTTTTGATAAAGTTTGTGGAATTAGGTATCTGAACTGAAAATTGTATTCTCAAGGTATGTGCGAGTTAAGACAGGTCAACAGAAGGTGATGAACATGCTCTTGGCAAGCAAGAGCGAAGAGCTGCTTTTTCCCTCCTGTGAGTGATCAAGGGTTTTTTGTGTAGTGTCTGCTTCATTATACAGACTGGTTTCAGAGAGGTAGCCATGTTAGTCTGTTTCAGCAAAAACAATAGGGCACACACAAGAAAAAAACCAAGCAGCTAGTGCAGTGGTCTCCAACCTTTGTAAGCATGAGATCACTTTTTGAATTTAAGTACAATCCAAGATCTACCTCAGAGCCAAATACACTTGTCCTGTCTCCTTTGTGCCCCTTCTCCAAAGCCCCACCCCTGCTCATTCTATCCTGCCTCCCCCCCAGGGCAAGGGCAACGGATTGGAGTGTAGGCTCTGGTCTTGGGCTAAGGGATTTGTAGTGCGAGAGGGATTCTGAGCTGAGCTTGGGGCAGGCCATTGGGGTGCTGGAGCAGGATCTAGGTGCAGGCTCTGGGAGGGTGTTTGGATGCAGTGGGGCTAAGGGCTATGGGTACAGGAGGGGGTTTAAGACTGGGGTAGAGTTTCAAGATGTGGGCTCCAACTGGACTCTGCTTACCTCAGGTGGTTCCTGGGTGGTGGTGCAAAGGGGCTAAGGCAGGCTCACCCCTGCCCTATTCCCAAAAGCAGCCAGCAAACACCATCTCAAGTCCTGTTGTGCCCCCTCTCTACTCTGTGGAGATAGGATACAGGGTAGGAGAGGGGGCAGCTTGACATCAGCACCCCTCTTCTCCCTCTCCTGACCTGCACAGCAAGTAGGAAGCTGCTGGGGGTGGGGGGAGGCAGCTCCAAGGCAAAGGGCAGGAGATGTGCAGCAGTAGGGGGAGGGGCAACTAAAGTGCCTCTTGGCCAAACCAGTCAGGATCACCTGTCAGAGGCTCCAAGATCTACTGGTTGGTGACCACTGATCTAGGGCCTAGTCACTCCAGTTTATGATAAAGATAATGGATTGGGTGTATAAATACGGGTGCAGGGAAACATTCTGATTTGTTCCACTGACGAGGCAAGCTGACAACATGACTTGTCTCATGAATGGAAGATCATAGCCAAGCCTGGCTGTAACATGCTGGAAGAATTTAAGGTGCACTTTGTCACATAAGACATGACAGCAACTAATAAATCTAGGCTCCAGAATGCATGTTATGGTTTTATGTTATATGTAACTATTTGTTTCCATTAGTTCTACTTGCTCCCCCTTGAAACTTTGTGTTACCTAAACTTTTATTTGTTATGAGGAGCAGTGAGCTGAGTGGTAACTAGTAAACTGGTTGTACAGTTCCTTTGGGGGCAGTGAGAGTGTCCAGTGGAAAAGGGCAGGGACTGTGCACTTCCCTGCAGAGGGACATCAGACCCAGGTAGGCAAAGAGATGTTTGCCTGGGGAAGTAAGGAGCTGACCTGTGGCAGACATGAACAAGGCTTCTTTATACTAAGGACAAGATGCCTCATAACCCTGGGTACACCAGGAAACATCACAGTACTAAAGTAATGGGAGCTGCCTAAGGAGCGTCAGGCATGTCTACACTAGCACTTAAATTTACACCCAGTTTGGTGAACAGTAAGTGCTTGTGTAATATGTCCTAAGATAATGCCAATGAGAAATCTTAGAAATGACAGTAAATCTTCGTATAATACAAATACATTGACCTCATAGTGTCCATTTCATATTTAAAAAGTAGAAAGAAGGATGATTTCTTATGGATTCTGTGTTCTCTTTCACCTCCCCTTCACATGCTTATTCCAAGTGTGCTTTCTGCTGTGATTTCACTCCTCTCCTCACTCCACTACTACAGCTCTGCACCCTCAGTAATACAGTAAGAATGGGGGGATTTTCCTGACTTAAAGCTGCTGTGTGGAAGGACGAGCAACCTTTGTTCACCTGTGATGCCTCTTCATTTCCTTGCTCTGACTTGCACAGGTTGAAAAAAAAAACAGAGACGATCAAAGAAGAGAAGTGTTGGAGAATCCACACAAGCAGTTATTGGAATGCAGTAGCCAGATAAAAATCAGATACCTTGAGAAAGTCAGGAGTACCCAAGATCACACCAAAAATAGGTCACTTCTGTTCTTATATAACAGGTTTCTTATGTGCATAGAATCCCCCCTTCCATTATTTGGATCATAAAGCATTAGGCAAATAATTCAACTACATGTAAGATGTACCATTTCTCATTTGGAGGAAGAATCTTTCATGTTAGATCAATATTAAGGCAGATTCCCCATTCTCATTAAAAATGATTTGCAATTTATTTAATTTGCATTTAAAAACTTACTCATACAAATTTCCCTGATTCAACTTGGCACAGTTTGAAATAATCCTGATTATATTTGATTTTCTATGTTCCTTTGCAGACAAAGGTGGACATTATAAGATATTAAAATAATACAGGCAGTCCCCGGGTTACGTACAAGATAGGGACTATAGGTTTGTTCTTAAGCTGAATTTGTATGTAAGTCGGAACTGGTTCCAGATTCAGCCGCTGCTGAAACTGATCAGGGGCTGACTACAGGAAGCCCTAGGCAGAGCTGCTCTGCCCCCGGCTTCCTGGAATCAGCCGCTGATCGGTTTCAACAGCGGCTGAATCTGGACTCCTGGGTCAGAACAGCTGGGGCGCTGCCGGGTAGGTCCCCGCAGGACCAACCCAGCAGCACCCCAGCTGCTCTACCCCAGGCGTCCCGCAACAAAAGCCTGGTCTGCTGGGGACCCCCTCCTCCCCAGCAGACCAGGGAGACCCGAGCAAAGCCGTGGAGGCGCAGAGGTCCCGCCGCCTCTGCGGCTTTGCTCCGGGGCAAAGGAGCAAAGCCGCGCGGGCAGCGGGGTCCCGCCGCCTGTACGGCTTTGCTCGGGTCCCCCTGCTGTGCTGGGAGGGGGGTTCCCCCCAGCACAGCAGGGAGACAGGAGCAAAGCCACAGAGGCAGGGGACCCCACCGCCTGTGCAGCTTTGCTCCGGGGCAAAGGAGCAAAGCCGCACGGGCAGCGGGGTCCGCCGCCTGTGCGGCTTTGCTCGGGTCTCCCTGCTGTGCTGGGGAATCCCCCCCAGCACACCAAGGAGACCCGGAGCAGCTTTTCTCGCCCCGGAGGACGCGGTGGCGGGACCACTGTGCTCTGGGCGGTCCCGCCGCCCGCGAGCTCTGGGGTGAGAAAAGCCCCATTCGTAAGTGCGGATCCGACGTAGGTCGGGGACTGCCTGTAATACTTAGCTGTTTAAATTTTCCAAAGTGCTGTTCTAATGTTAACTAGTAATCCTCACATGTGTTATCTTCATTTTACAGAAAGGGAGGGAAAATCAAGGAACAGAAGTGATGGTTTGATTCTACAGCAGTTAGTCCAGGGACTAGTCCAACTAAATGTAATATTCAAATTCAGCTCTGATGAAAGTGGATACAATTTCACTGACTTCTGGATAAGCTCATTAGAAAATCCAGGCAAAGACCCAATTACCAGACTACTTCAACACATTTTAATTCCACTGACCAATGTTGCCTCTGAAGGATTGCTGAAGGTTTTGGCTGTCCACATGAGATAAGTTAGCTGTTCTGTACATAGTGTCTGAGCACTCAGATCAATTTATTAAGAACAATTTGGTACTGATATTTCTCACATAATATTATTTACATGCCAAATGGATAACGTAATCCAGCATTGACACTGTCTTTAGCTCCTGAGAAAACATTCAAACTCATGAAGTGAAAGTATTTATTCCACACATTCACTGTGTTCCAAACTAACTGAGAGTCAATGTATCATATTGACATGCATCTGACGAAGTGGGTCTTTGTCCATGAAAGCTTATGCTCCAACACTTCGGTTAGTCTATAAGGTGCCACAGGACTCCTCGCCGCTTTTGCAGATTCAGACTAACACAGCTACCCCTCTGATACTTAATGTATCATAGTTAGTCACTTTTTAAAGTAGCTCTGTATTTCTAAAGAGATACATCAGTTGAAGACCAATGTCACAGTTCAGGGCAACAATTTCTATACTGCCCCTCTGGGGCACTCACTCTCAGGCTTCCAGTTCCCCTGACCATCATCTCTGTGGTGGGGAGAGGAGACCCATCTCTCTTTCCCAAGCATCACCAGAGCAAACAGTTCCCTGCCTTTTTCCTGATCCAGCAGGACTGCTGGATGAGCTCCCATCCTTAGGGATAGGTTGTAAGGACTTGGCTTACTGAGGTCCCATAAGACTGTGCACTTGTTCTAAGATGAAGCAGTGATGAATTTGAAACCACAAGGAAAATCCAGGAGTGGTTCAAAGGACTGCAACTGCCAGACATCATGTTAGTGGTAGATTGGTCTCTGATAAGCTTATTAGCATACATATAAGTTCTTCTATTGTTTTTAAAGTGTTCTCTGTTTTTACCTTAATAATAAAATAGATGTGCATAAGAAGTGCTGCATGGTTTCTTATAATAGTAAGCAATTATTTTGTTATGAACCTCTGAAGAGAGGTTTGCTTAGCGACCTTTCCTTTTTCTGGAAATAACACAGAGAAGGCAGGAAGCTGTTCAGGCTAGAGCTATCCCATTCAGAAGCACATGTACATATGCACATGTGTGAGAGAGATGTCTGCACGAAACAAAGGTAATGACCAAGAGAGAGCACAGACTATGCTCCCAGGACTGTTTCCTCTCTTCCAATATCTGCCTTTTGCTTTCTCCTATCACTGGGTTACCAAATCTTAGAAGAGATACACCACTGGAATGGTGGTGGGATGGCCTCAAAGTCCTACTTCCCTTAAATTAAAAGAACAAACCATCCTGTTACAGGATGATTCCAAATTTTCCCCTGTGTTTGAGAGTGAGGCTTTTTTTCCCCACCTCCCCTGTGCCCTTCCCCTCCCCTTGATGGAGTTTGTGCTGTGATTGGCAGGTGGAAACTGTTGGCTTTTAATTAAAGTTTGAATTGTAGAAGCCTCTGCTGATTGGCTGAGCCTTGGTAGGGGGAGGGGCTTTATAAGGCAGTGGGCAAGCAACCAAGGAGCTTGCGAACAGGTGAGTGCTAACAGGGAGTTTTGAGAGGGAGTTGGGAAGGGCGGGAGGTTCTCTTGCCTTTCTTTTTAAATCCCCTTTCCAGGACAGCAGCGATGGTTGGTGATGGGTCTGCTGTTGTTACCTGCACAGCGTGTGCCATGTTTGTCTTCCTCCCGGAAGAAAGAACGGATTTCATCTGCACCAAGTGCAAGCTGGTCGACATTTTGGAAGAAAAAATTAGAGGACTAGAGGCCCAAGTGTCGACCCTATGCTTGATCAGAGAGGATGAAGACTTCCTCGATAGAAGGCAGCATTTAATCCTTCAAGCACGGCAGGCAGAAGAGCCAGAGAGGGCAGTACGTGACCAAGAAGAGAACTGGCAGCATGTAACTTCTAGAAGGGGAAAAAGGCCAGCACGGGAATCCCCCGATGCTATAGAGGTAAGCAATCGCTTTCAAGCTCTCTCCACAGGCTCTGCAGTGCTGAAAGCTCTGGAAGGGACCTCACAAGGAAGAAACCAGAAGGGAACACCATCTACTGGAAGGCATGGGATGCATAGTCCTACGGATGGGGGTTCCACAGCCACCACGCCCAAAAGGAAATGACAGGTGGTGGTGGTCGGGGACTCCCTCCTAAGAGGGACTGAGCCATCCCTCTGCCGTCCGGACCTGGAATCTCGAGAGGTGTGCTGCTTACCGGGAGCTCGCATTCAGAATGTCACTGAGAGGCTTACCAAGCTGATCAAACCTTCAGATCGCTACCCCTTCCTGCTTCTCCACGTGGGAACTAATGATACGGCCAAGAATGATCTTGAGCGTGTTACTGCGGATTATGTAGCGCTAGGAAGAAGGATCCAAGAATTTGGAGCGCAAGTGGTATTCTCCTCCATCCTCCCTGTTGAAGGGAAAGGACTGGGCAGGGATCGTCGAATTGAGGACGTAAATGCATGGTTGCGCAGATGGTGTCGCAGAGAGGGCTTTGGTTTCTTCGACCATGGAACTCTGTTCCGGGCGCAAGGATTGTTAGGAAGAGATGGGATCCACCTAACCAAGAGAGGAAGGAGCATCTTCGTGGGCAGGCTTGCAAACCTAGTGAGGAGGGCTTTAAACTAGGTTCGTCGGGGGACGGTGACCAAAACCCTGAGGGGAGTGGGAAAGTCGGATACTGGGAAGAAATGCAGAGAGGAAGGGGCAAGAAAGGAGGACCCATGTTTCGAATGGAGAAGATAGGATGGGCAACAAACAGGAAGAACTGGAGGCCCTGGCTCAGACCAAGAAATATGATTTAATTGGGATAACAGAGACTTGGTGGGATGACTCGCATGACTGTAGCGCTGTCATGGAAGGGTATAGACTGTTCAGGAACAACAGGCAGGGGAGAAAAGGAGGAGGAGTTGCACTATATGTAAGAGAGCATTACGATTGCTCTGAACTCCAGTATAAAGAGGGAGAAAAACCTGTTGAGAGTCTATGGGTTAAGTTTAAAGGAGCAAACAACAGCATTGATGTTGTGATTGGTGTTTGCTACAGGCCACTGAATCAGGTGGATGAGGTAGATGAGGCTTTCTTCGGACAACTGAGCGAAGCTTCCAGATCACAGGCCCTGGTTCTCGTGGGGGACTTTAATCACCCTGACATCTGTTGGGAAACCTATACGGCAGTACACAGGAAATCCAGGAAGTTTTTGGAGAATGTTGGGGATAACTTCTTGACACAGGTGCTGAAGGATCCGACCAGGGGCCGTGCGCAGCTTGACCTTCTGCTCACAAACAGGGAGGAACTAATAGGGGAAGTGGAGGTGGGTGACAACCTGGGAAGCAGTGATCATGAGATGGTAGATTTCAGGATCCTGACCAAAGGAAGAAAAGAGAGTATTAAAATACACACTTTGGACTTCAAAAAAGCAGATTTTGACTCCCTCCGAGATCTGATGGGCAGAATCCCCTGGGATGTTAACATGAAGGGGAAAGGAGTCCAGGACAGCTGGCAGTATTTTAAAGAAGCCTTATTGAAGGCACAGAAAGAAACCATCCTGACGCGTAGCAAGAGAGGCAAACATGGTAGGAGACCGGACTGGCTTACAGGGGAAATCCTTGGTGAACTTAAGCACAAAAAGGAAGCTTACAAAGAGTGGAAACTTGGACAAATGACCAGGGAGGAGTTTAAAGGTATAGCTCGAGAATGCCGGGGGGTTATCAGGAAGGCGAAAGCGCAAATGGAATTGCGACTGGCTAAGGATGTGAAGGATAACAAGAAAGGTTTCTACAGGCATGTTAACAAGAAGAAGGTACTCAATGCTGAAGTACTCAATGCTTTGTATTCATGGACAAGGTTGGCTCCTGGACTTCTGCGCCAAGTGACGCAAGATGGGATGAAGATGGACAGCCCGTGGTGGGTAAAGAACAGGTTAGGAACTATTTAGAAAAGCTAAACGTACATAAATCCATGGGTCCGGACTTAGTGCATCCGAGGGTACTGAGGGAGTTGGTAAATGTCATTGAGGAGCCTTTGGCTATTATGTTTGAAAAGTCGTGGAGATCGGGAGAAATCCCGGATGACTGGAAAAAGGCAAATGTAGTGCCCATCTTCAAAAAAGGGAAGAAGGATGATCCAGGGAACTATAGGCCAGTCAGTCTTACCTCGGTTCCTGGAAAAAACATGGAAGGGATCCTTAAGGAATCTATATTGAGGCACTTGGATGAGAGGGAAGTGATTAGGAATAGTCAGCATGGATTCACAAAGGGTAAGTCGTGCCTGACCAATCTGATTAGCTTCTATGATGAGGTAACTGGCTCGGTGGACATGGGGAAGTCAGTGGATGTTATATACCTTGACTTTAGCAAGGCTTTTGATACGGTCTCCCACAATATTCTTGCCAGCAAGTTAAGGGATTGTGGATTGGATAAATGGACGGTAAGAAGGATAGAAAGATGACTAGAAGGCCGGGCCCAGCGGGTAGTGATCAATGGCTCGATGTCAGGATGGCGGTCAGTTTCTAGCGAAGTGCCTCAAGGTTCGGTTCTAGGACCGGTTTTGTTCAATATCTTTATTAATGATCTGGATGAGGGGATGGATTGCACCCTCAGCAAGTTTGTGGATGACACTAAGCTGGGGGGAGAGGTAGATACACTTAAGGGCAGAGATAGGGTACAGAATGACTTAGACAAATTGGAGGATTGGGCCACAAGAAATCTGATGAGGTTCAACAAGGACAAGTATAGAGTCCTGCACTTGGGACGGGAGAATCCCAAGCATAGTTACAAGCTGGGGACCAACCGGTTAAGTAGTAGTTCTGCAGAAAAGGACCTGGGGGTTACAGTGGATGAGAAGCTAGATATGAGTCAACAGTAGTAGGCTAATGGCATATTAGGTTGCATTAAGAGGAGCATTGCCAGCAGATCCAGAGATGTCATCATTCCCCTTTATTCGGCTTTGGTGAGGCCGCATCTGGAGTATTGTGTCCAGTTCTGGGCCCCCCACTACAAAAAGGATGTGGACGCATTGGAGAGGGTCCAGCGGAGGGCAACCAAAATGATTAGGGGGCTGGAGCATATGACTTATGAGGAGAGGCTGAGGGACTTGGGTCTGTTTAGTCTGCAGAAGCGAAGAGTGAGGGGGGATTTGATAGCAGCCTTCAACTTCCTGAAGGGAGGTTCCAAAGAGGATGGAGAGAGGCTGTTCTCAGTAGTGACAGATGGCAGAACAAGGAGCAATGGTCTCAAGTTGTGGTGGGAGAGGTCCAGGTTGGATATTGGGAAAAACTATTTCACTAGGAGGGTGGTGAAGCACTGGAATGGGTTACCTAGGGAAGTAGTGGAGTCTCCATCCCTAGAGGTGTTTAAGTCTCGCTTGACAAAGCCCTGGCTGGGTTGATTTAGTTTGGAATTGGTCCTGCCTAGAGCAGGGGGCTGGACTTGATGACCTTCTGAGGTCTCTTCCAGTTCTATGATTCTATGAAATGCTCCCTTTAGATGGTGGGCTGCCTCCTCAGTAACCCAAGCTATGCACCCTAGTGGACCAGTCTGTATTCTACCCTGGTCCCATGACCCATCAGGGACATTAGTTGGTAGCTCCTTCATGGAGCCATGAGTACATGCATGTATCTGGAGTGGTTCCCTCCTCCCTCCCCCACCACACACACACTTGACTCTTTGCAGTACGAGGGAGACCCTAGTGCACATTTACATTGAGGCTAGGTCTACATTACAGAGTTTTTGTGCAAAACCAGCCATTTTTGCATAAAAACTTGCAGAGCATCCACACCTCAAGTGTGTTTTTGCGCAAGTAAAATGAAAGAACAGGGGGTTTTCTGGTGTAGGTATTCCTCTTTCTATGAGGAATAACTCCTTTTTGCATAAGAGCTCTTGCTCAAAAAGGTGTGTGTGGACAGGGAACAGGGGGTTTTTGCAGAAAAAGAGGCAATTGAATAAATGTTCAGGTGCCCTGGTGGCCATTCTGTAAATAGCAATCAGAGTTTCCTTTTGAGAGAGCATCCATGCAGTCTGGATGCTCTCTTTTGCAAAAGCACAAAGATCTCTTCCGCAAAAAGCTTCTTGCACAAGAAGCCTGTAGTGTAGATATAGCCTGAGCGTGCCAAGTTGCAGCCCCTTTTCTGGATCCTCCAGCACATTCTCCTTGGGTTCTAGCTACACTTTTTCCTGCACCTCCTGATTATCCCATCTCTGCCCTGACAAAGTCACAAGACTTCCTTGTCAATCTCCCCCTGGCATTGGCCATGATGGCCATCCATTAGACCAGGAGGAGGATGCTGGAGAGAAAGGTGCTCTGTGACTGCCAACCCTATTTCTGCTCCTCCTTCAGATTACATATCCGGGCAGAGTTCCTCTGGGCCATATCCACTGGCTCCCTGGATGCCTTTGAGGAGCAATGTCTCAGGTTCTCTGTTTGGTGTCCCTCCCTTCCCCATCATCCTGACTTTGATCCTATGACTTCACCCTTGTCCTGTTTTTATTAACTGTCCCCTGACATTGAGACATGGCTCAGTGTTTCCTCCCTTTAGGCTGGAGGAGGGGCATCTTTAAGTCTCTTTTGCTGTGCTCCAGGAAGAGGAACTGAACTAAAGTGTAAGGGTATATCTAGACTACATGCCTCTGATAACAGAGGCATGTAGATTAGGCTACCTGGCATAGGAAAATGAAGCGGCGATTTAAATAATTGCCGCTTCATTTAAATTTAAATGGCTGCCGTGCTGAGCCGATCAGCTGTTTGTCAGCTCAGCGCAGTAGTCTGGATGTGCCGCAGTCGACATCAAAGGCATTTGTCGACCTCCCAGGTAAACCTCATCCCAGGAGGCATACCTGGGAGGTCGACAAATGCCTTTGATGTCGACCGTGGAGCGTCCAGACTACCGTGTTGAGCCGACAAACAGCTGATCGGCTCAGAGTGGCAGCCATTTAAATTTAAATGAAGCGGCGATTATTTAAATCACCGCTTCATTTTCCTATGCCTGGTAGCCTAATCTACATGCCTCTGTCGCCAGAGGCATGTAGTCTAGACGTACCCCAAGACATATGCTTCCTTGGAACCAAGTCACTGATGCATATTATCTTCATTTTAGTCTTAGAAAAGGATAGATGCATACACATCAGTCTGCAACTAACTGTGGAACTTTTTGTCAGAGGCTATTATGAAGGCGAAGACTATAATAAGGTTTTAAAAAGAACTAGATAAATTCAAGGAGGACAGGTCCATCCATGATTATTATTCAGGATGAGTAGGAATAGTGTCTCTAGCCTCTCTTTGTCAGAAGCTGGGATTAGATGACAGAGGATGGGCCACTTGATGATTACCTGTTCTGTTCACTTCATCTGGGGCACCTGGCATTGACCACTGTCAGAAGACAGGATACTAGGCTAGATGGATGGTTGGTCTGACCCAGTATGGTCATTCTTATGTTACACTGGTTTGGTGACATGCTGCAGCACAAGTTACCATGTGTCAGCCAAAATGGTCAGGGCAGTGTGTGTGTGTGTGTGTTACACCCAAGTCTTCAACTGCTGAGACGCAAAGTCTCGTTGCAGTGGGCAGCCTAGGAGGCTGGAGGGCGCCCCGAAAAATAGTTTAACGTCTGTGACTTTACTGCTAGGACCGGGGTCCCGTTGCAGAGGGCAGCCAACAGACTCTCAGACGCCCCGGTGTGTGTGTACGCTATACACCCAAGACTTCAACTGCTGAGACCGGGGTCCCTTCCAGTGGGCAACCTGGAGGAGGTTGACGGGCGCCCCAATAAGTTTATAGGGAGAGCTTATAACACCTCAGATTTTAGCTGCTAGAATCCAAGATTCCTTCGCAGCGGGCAGCCTGGGGAGGCTGAGAGGTGCCCCAATGGATCTGCCACCTGGGAGTGACACAATCCAAAATGCCCAAGCTCTCCCTATACCTTTCCCTTTGACCGGCTGAAGTTCTTTTGTTTGTTTTCGGTTCAGGTACAGTAGCACGGGTTCAAGTCAGAAGCTTGACACTCACTGGCTTATTATAGGAGAAAGAAAGAGAAAATAAAATAAAAGAAACTTGGTTCAATATATATATATATTTTATAAGTGAATGAGGGCATCCCACTTATTCCCAAAGTTTATAGCTAAATCACCTTACCAAAGGCAGTTTACAATAGAAATGAAGCTGTTTGCCTTAAGAAACTATAATAAAGTAACTAAACTTATAACAGAGAGACAATTAAAGTGTACACATAAAGAAAACACATTGCAGGTACAATTCTCACCCCCGCGTTCCAGACTTGGCGTGGCCAGTGTCTTTCTCTCAATCACTCGGGAAGAAGTAGGGCGAGGTTGGGCGTCCCATGGACCTCGGGAGACAATCAATACCTGCCAGCAGATGTAGGTGATTGGAGCTCAAATGCGGTGGACAACTAAACCCTCTTTATACCCCTTGGGTCACATGGGCTTCTTCCTGGTCTCAAGTGGCCAATTAGGAAAAATGGCTTTGAATGCCAAGTTTCCCACGAAGGGTGCAAAGCATAATTCACACCTGGGAAGATGCAGACAATGGGCACCTCTGGTATGTGATGGGTGAAGATTCCTCTCCTGAGACAGTGCAGATGTGTCAATTATTGGTACTAGCCATCACAGCAACGGGAGGCCTCCCAGTCATCAGCTAGCCCATTTACTATCTGGTTTCTGTTTATGATAGAGTCAGGGACAGGCACCACATCTGCGTTCCCAGGGCATCAAAGGCTGACTGCCTTTCTCTTGCTCTCTGGGGGGGGGGAGGGAACAAGATGGGGTTCATGGAAAAACAAGATGGGGTTTGTGTCTGGCTACACCATGGTTATCAGTTGCACATTTTTCTTTGGATTTTTGACTTTTCCCACTGTGTTACTATGGCTTCAATAGCAAAAAGAGTGAATTCTCAGTTTGAATTACCCCACTCAGGATGAAATCCTACTGAAGGTAAGGCAGTTTGTAGTATGTTTCTTTAGAGAGAAATCGCTCGATTCAATTATCTCATCATGAAAGCACACCCATTTTGGACAGTAGAGATAAAGCCCAGGTTAAAGAGTAAGCTTAGCTCCTCCTCCTGCTAACTCCTGTGGAGGAAAGGCCATTAGACTTTTGCACCTACACATTCCCCAAGAACTCAACAGATACACAGAGAAGTGAGCTGAGAATGGGGAACTGGTACTACCATTCCAACGCTGCAGTGTCTGGGCTTTATGTCCTAGGTGAGGAGTGGGTGCCAGATATGCAGCTTTATGCTTGGTCTCCCTCTCCCCATTCCTTGCTTGTGGCAACCCTTCTAAATCCTATGAAAACTACAAAGTGCCTTCTCTTCGTAAGGATTTTAACTTGAGTTAGCTAAATGAGTTAAGGGCACACCATATTTTCCTCGGGCAAAAATTCTTTAGCTAGCAGGTATGATCAAAAGAAGAACCATGCTCTATGCATTGCATACTATGCTATTTTGTCGCAGGAATCCTCTGCAGTGTTTTCATGTACTAGTGATTGCACCATTAAGTAGTGAAGGGAACTCCCCCTACCCCATTCCTCCCACTCTCCAATCCAGCACCCTGAACTAAGATAGGGTATGTCTACACTACAAAGTTAATTTGAACTAACAGCCGTTAGTTCGAATTAACTTTCATAGGCGCTACACATACAAACTGCGAGTTTGAACTTAATTGGAAATAGCGGAGCGCTTAATTCGAACTAGGTAAACCTTATTCTACGAGGACTAACGCCTAGTTCGAATTAAGTAGTTCGAATTAAGGGCTGTGTAGCCACTTAATTTGAACTAGTTGGAGGCTAGCCCTCCCCAGCTTGTGCTGGTGGCCACTCTGGGCCAAGCCAGGGAAACTCTTTTGCCCCCCTCACGGCCCTGGAGCCTTTAAAGGGCCACGGTCTGGCTACGGTGCTTGTGCCAGGTGCAAGCCTGCCAGCACCCAGCCAGCAGACCCTGCACCTGGCATGGCATGAACCAGCCGCCCGCTGCCACCCAGCCCACCGCCTCTTCCCAGGACCAGGCTGGCAGCTCCCAGGAGCCTGCCCAGGGCCACAAGAGGCGGGCGCCCGCCTGGTCTAGACCCCTGACCCTGAACCTAGAGCTTAGACCATAAGAACGGCCGCACTGGGTCAGACCAAAGGTCCATCTAGCCCAGTAACCTGTCTGCCGACAGCAGCCAGCACCAGCTACCCCAGAGGGGATGGACCGAAGACAATGACCAAGCCATTTGTCTCGTACCATCCATCTCCAGCCTTCCACAAACAGAGGTCAGGGACACCATTCCTACCCCCTGGCTAATAGAACTCCATGGACCCAACCTCCATGACTTTATCTAACTTCTCTTTAAACTCTGTTATAGTTCTATCCTTCATAGCCTCCTGCAGCAAGGAGTTCCACAGGTTGACTATTTGCTTTGTGAAGAAGAACTTTCTTTTATTAGTTTGAAGCCTGCTACCCATTCATTTCATTTGGTGTCCTCTAGTCCTTCTATTATGGGAACTAATGGAGAACTTTTCTTTATGCACCCTCTCCATACCACGCATGATTTTATAGACCTCTATCATATCCCCCCTCAGTCTCCTCTTTTCTAAGCAGAAAAGTCCCAGTCTCTTTAGCCTCTCTTCATGTGGGACCTGTTCCAAATCCCTAATCATTTTAGTTGCCCTTTTCTGAACCCTTTCCAAGGCCAAAACATCTTTTTTGAGGTGAGGAGACCACATCTGTACACAGTACTGAAGATATGACGTGCCATAGTTTTATACTTCCCCTCCTCCTTCTTCCACTGGCTTCCCCCTTCCAGCTCCCTCCTCTCAGGTTTCCTCCTCCCCTCTGCCACCCTCTCTCTTCCCCTCTTCCACCTCCTTTCCCCAGTCTCCCCAGAGGTTAATCTCTCCGACCCCCAGTTTTGTTAAATAAAGAGAGTTTCTATTTTTGAACACACGTATCCTTTATTTTTTACATCAGGAAGGGGGGCTAGGGAGGGGTAAGTGGAGGGAGGTGAGGGAGGGATGGGGCATGAGCCCCCGATGGAGTGGACTGGAGTGGCTCTGTGGGTTCCTCGGGGTGGAAGCTCTCCTGCAGGGCCTCCTGGATCCTGACAGCCCCCCGATTGACTCCCCCAGATGGCAGCCTGTGGCAAGTGCAGCCGGGCTGATGGCCAAGTGCTGTGACGTGCCGAGTGTGGGCACTCAGGGCACTCCAAGACAGGACTGCTTTGCTGTCTCTCATCGAGGTAGACAAGCAAGTGGGGAACCCTGAGAACTGTCTGTCTGGGTTGGGGGTCGGGTCCCTTTAAGCAGAGCCCTCAGGTTAGCCTGAGGCAGCAGCTCCATACTCTAAGTCCTAACCTGATGCCCTGCCAGCACTGGTTCCGGCCAGCCTTAACTTCGGTTCAGGGTCCACTCAATGTGGACATGCTATTTTGAATTAGCAAAACGCTAATTCGAATTGGTTTTTAGGTCTAGATGCACTAGTTTGCATTAGCTTAGTTTGAATTAACTAATTCTAATTAAGTTAGTTCAATTTAGTGCTGTAGTGTAGACGTACCCATAGTGATAAGTAAATGGGGAAACTGATTTTCAACCTCCACCCCCTTTTGGTGATGTTAATGACTTGCAAATTCAAAAAGTAGCCATTCTGTTTACCATTTCTTCATTAAACCTTCCTGTTTTAGTCGTGGGACTCACATCTTCCTCCTTTCAAATGCTTGGATTTGCTGAACACTGTCAAAATTTTGGAGCATATGAGCTAGCTACTCAGAATGCACTAGGAATGTTAAATATCAGTTAATTGAATAGTTGAGTACCTCATGAACTCTCATCAGTTAGTCAACTATTCTATAGTCCTGGGGGCGGGGCTAGCACACTCTGTCCCCACCCCTGAGGAGCCCTCTGCTGCTCTGTGCTGCTGCATCTGTATCAGAGGCAGCAGCGCAAGATGCCAGGCAGGAACTGATCCATGAGGGAAGCCAATTTAAAAAACAGCTCCCCTCATGGACTGGCTGCCTGTTGCCCTGTGCTGCTGCCTCTGATACAGAGACAGCAGCGTGGGGTGGCAGCAGCCCTTGTCTAGGTTGAGTCTGAGCTCCCGGATCCTGCACAAGCCGGAACTGAGCTGGGCTGCCTGTCTGCCTGGCTGCTAATACACTTTAAATGCAGAGCCACAGTGGGAGTAGGTCCCTAACCTGTTGTAGGCCAGGACTGAGCCAGCCTGCTAAAAAATTTACTGGCAAGGGGGAGGAAGGGAAATGCATGTAGTCTATAGCATTAACCTATAAGCTTTTGCATATCGGTTAATCGGCTACACTATTACATCCCTAGAATGCACTGGTGGAAGATGACAAATTATCTCCAAAATACAGGCAGTCCCCGGGTTACGTACAAGATAGGGACTGTAGGTTTGTTCTTAAGTTGAATTTGTATGTAAGTCGGAACTGGTACATATTGTAGGGGAAACTCTAGCCAAACATTTCTCCAGAGCTCAGTTTTATTCTCCCACACCTCACTTCCCTCAGTCCTTTATTCTCAAGCTGAGGTGTCTGCTGAGAAAAGCCGCTCCGGGTCTCCCTGGTCTGCTGGGGGGGGGGGGGGGAGCGCTAGCTTCGCGTCTCCCTGGTCTGCTGGGGGGAAGCAGCTAGTGCAGGGTTGCCTCACCCCATTTGTAAGTAGGGATCCGATGTAAGTCGGATCCATGTAACCCGGGGACTGCCTGTAATTTGAACACAAATAGTTGTAGAAGGGAAATTTGATATATCATTTTTATGGCATGTTATGTCACTAGTTATGTATTTCATGTACATTACTAACTTTTTTCTTTTTCACTATAGCTGTATGGTTATTCTTTATAGATTACATAATTATAATAGACTACATTAAAATTTAGGTGCATCAGCATAATAGATAAAAGCACACATTTGTTACAGCATCACATGATGCATTCTATTTTTAATAGCTTTGTTTACTGGAAGTTGGTCTGAAAGTTCTCATTTTAATTTAGTTTGAGTGATACCACATGATCCAATGGGGGTGAGTTTGATGTAAATAACTAGTCATTGCATGTGTTTGTACTATTTCTACCATATTTACATTGTTTTTATTAAACAGGTTTATTCAAATTCCGTATGGTTTAATACTGTTGCTGTCTATGAAACTGCTGTTCCTTTTAAGCAGTTATAGCTTTTAAGACAAAGAAAAGACTTCTGCTAATGGCTGGCTGCAAATCCCTGTTTGGCAGCAGTGAAGATGCATTATAGCAATGGTCTCCAACCTTTTTAACCACAAGATCGCTTTTTCAATTTAAGTGCAATGTACAATCTACCTCAAACCCAAACAACCTTAACCCACTTCCTTCCCATCAGTTCTTTGAGGCCTTGGCCCTGCTCCACCCCTTCTCCAAGGCTTCACCCTGCTCACTCTATCTCCCATCCTCCCCCATCCTCACTCACTTTTACCAGGCAGAGGTAGGGGGTTGGGATGGAGGCTCTGGTATTGGGCCAAGGAGTTTGGAGTGTGGGAGGGGCTCCAGGCTTAGCCGGGAGGGGGGGTCCAGGATGGGATTCAGGGTGTAAGCTCTGGGAAGGAGTTTGGTGTAGGGCGACTCACATTTGGGGCAGGAGGTTGGGTGTAGGGAGTTCAGGGGTTCAGGAAGCAGGCTCTGTCTGGGCACTGTTTAATTGAGACAGCTTGTGGGTGGTGGAGGTAAGGCAGGCCTATTCTTGTCCTGGCCTTGCACCACTCCTGACAGCAGCTGGCTTGTACAGCAATGGCTCCATGGTGCCATGTTCTGCCTCTCATCAACAGGAAGTGAGCCCACAGCTTCAACTGGCCACAGTTCCCCATTACTGATCAGTGAGATCAGCAGGAGTGGTGTCTACAGGCAAAGACAGCATATGGAGACCCCTTGCTCTGCCTTTCTCAGGGGCTGCAGGGATGTGCCAACCACTGCCGGGAGAAGCAATTACCACAGGGATAATTACTCCAGCCATGACAGTTTTGGCATTTTAGAACTCACTACTCAAAGAATTAAATTTAAGTGTAAGAGAGAAATGAAAATTATGAAATGCACAGACCAGTCAAAACCCAAAAATAACATGCTTTGCAGGCAGTAAAAGACGTAACAGCAACAACCCATGTTTGTGTTGGGTTGGAAGATGAGAGGGAAGGACAGTGTGTGTTTGTGAGAATGACAGAGACACAGTGTATAAGAGTGACAGAGATTTGCATTACCAAGCAAATTTGTCTATGAAACTGCTGTTCCTTTTAAGCAAGTATAGCCTTTAAGACAAAGGAAAGACTTCTGCTAATGGCTGGCTGCAGCTCTCTGTTTGGCAGCAGTGAAGATGCATTATAGCAATGGTCTCCAACCTTCTTAACCACAAGATCACTTTTTCAATTTAAGTGCAATGTAAGATCTACCTCAAACCCAAACACCCTTAACCCACTTCCTTCCCAGCACTTCTTTGAGGCTTTGTCCCTGCTCCACCCCCTTCTCCAAGGCTTCACCCTGCTCACTCCATCTCCCTTCTTCCCCTATCTTTACTCACTTTCACCAGGCAGAGGTAGGGGGTTGGGATGGAGGCTCTGGTATTGGGCCATGGAGTTTGGAGTGTGGGAGAGGTTCCAGGCTTATCTGTGTGGAGATAGGGTACAGGAGTGGGGAGAGGAGGGACACCCTGACATCATTTCCCCCTCTTCTCCCTCCCACACCCTGCACAGCAAGCAGAAGACTTCCAGTGAGGCAGCTCTAAGGCAGAAGCAGCATGACAGTGGGTAGAGGGGCAACTGAAGTGCCAGCATTTGATAACTTCCTGGCCAAATCAGTCAGGATCACCTGTCAGAGGCTCTAAGATCTACCGGTAGATCCCGATGGTGACCACTGCCTTATAGAAAAAGGCAAATAGTGTGTTCCTATGACATTAGCATCCTGTCACCAAATTCAGAGTTAGGGACAATAGAATTTTTAAACCTACCGCATTATTGTTGCTAATTGTATACAACTATCTATTTGTTGGTATAAAAAGGTTGGTGAACTGAGGTTGTGCTAGCCTCAGTGGACTGGGCTTATCTGAAAAATATTGGAAAGTTCTGTTAATGATTTCCTTTCCCACATAGTATGAAGAAGGTTTCCACAAACAAGACCCCATTGTGGGGGTGAGGAGTTGAAGACCCTACCACTTAAGTAGTACAACAGCATGGGCCTGATCAAGTAACCACTGAAATCAATGGCAAATTCCTCCTTGACATTGGTGTGGTCTCAAAAAAGGCCCCATTGAGACAAAATTGTTTTGGGGAGACTGAGGATGCTTGATGCCTCAGATGTGAATACAAAGAGACAGCTAATGAGGCTTTCTGATTGGGTACAGATATCAAGTAATCTTCCAGTAGGAATTCAACACACAGTTACTCCAGTAAAGAATTAGTCCTATGGAGGAGACTTGATTTGCCTCAATCCCTCCCCCCCCCCCCAAAAAAAAAAGTCATTGACAGAGCCAAGTTTGGTACTCAGGAGTCCCTGGTTCTCTCTCTCCCATTGTAAGTTCACTTTCCTTTTGATTTTTAAAATAACTTCATAACTTCTGTCTTCTTGGGTCCTTATATGACCTTCATCATCAGAGTGTCTGAATGCCTCCCATGTGTTTATAGATGTATCTTCATAACAGCTTTGTGGGTCAGGGAAGTGTCACTATTCTTATTCTACTGATGGAAAGAGAACCATCCACAAGATCAAGTGACTTTTGAAAACATTCAGGACTAAAACTTGTCTCTTGAATCCCAGTCCAGTGCCTTATCCACCAAATCACCCACCAAACATTCCTGTCTCAATTATTTTGTAACTGGATCTTATAAGATCACATAGAAATCCCTTTGTTTTTATAATCCATTTTAGCACTGTTCACCTGAGGGCATTGAAAAGAGGATGTACCTGATTATTTTAAAATAGTGTGCATTTGTGTAATATGATATCCTTAACAATTTCACATTGTAAAATATGCTTACAGAATAGTAACAGCCTGCCATCAAAATGGCACCTCGCAATAATTCATCTGCATCTTAAAGGCAATTTAAAAAAAAGCAAAAGTAACTGATGTGTAGGTACACTCGTTATTTTGAAAACATTTGTAAACTCACACATTAAGCAATTTCCTTAAAATACTTTCTATGGCAATTTTATGGTGTCACTGCAATTAGAGCACAATCACATAAGCATAAAGACTGGTAAACCAAAGGCTTCTCCCATCCGTGTGAGAATGAGACCAAATACTGCACACTAGGGGTACGTCTACACTACAACGTTAATTCGAACTAACTTAGTTCAAATTACTTAATTCGAACTAAGCTAATTCGAACTAACGCGTCTAGAACTAAAAACTAGTTCGAATTAGCGTTTTGCTAATTCGAACTAGCAAGTCCACATTGAGTGGACCCTGAACAGGGCTTAAGGATGGCTGGAAGCAGTGCTGGCAGGGCATCAGAGGAGGACTTAGAGCATGGAGATGCTGTCTCAGGCTAGCCGAGGGCTGCGCTTAAAGGGTCCCGACCCCCACCCCGGACACACAGTTCTAAGGGGTGCCCCGCTTGCAAAGCAGTCCTGGCTTGGATTGCCCGGAGTACCCACACTGGGCACATCACACCACTCGGCCATCAGCCCGGCTGCACTTGCCGCAGGCTGCGATCTGGGGAGAGAAGGCAATCGGGGGGCTGCAGGAGAGCTTCCACCCCCAGAAGCCCGCAGAGCCAGCCCAGTCCTCCCCATCGGGGGCTCGTACCCCATTCCTCCCTCACCTCCTTCCACTTACCCTTCCCTAGCCCCCCTTCTTATTGATGTACAAAATAAAGATAATGTTTCTTCCAACATTGACTCTGTCTTTATTGAACAAAACTGGGGGAGACTGGGAAAAGGAGGTGGGAGAAGGGAAGAGAAAGGCTGGGAGAGGGGAGGGCAACTAACATGATCAGGGGTTGGGAACAGGTCCCAGATGAAGAGAGGCTACAGAGACTGGGACTGTTCAGCTTAGAAAAGAGGAGATGGAGCGGGGACAGGATAGAGGTCTCTAAAAGCAGGGGTTGGGTGGAGAGGGTGCATCCAGAAAAGTTCTTCATGAGTTCCCCTAAAGAAGGACTAGAGGACACCAAAGGAAAGGAATGGGTAGCAGACTTCAAACTAGTAAGAGAAAGTTGTTGTTCACAAAGCAAATAGTTAACCTGTGGAACTCCTTGCTGCAGGTGGCTGTGAAGGCTACAACTAGAACAGAGTTTAAAGGGAAGTGAGATCAAGTCATGGAGGTTGGGTCCATGGAGTAGTCTTAGCCAGGGGGTAGGAGTGGTGTCCCTGCCCAAAGTTTGTGGAAGGCTGGAGAGGGATGGCACGAGACAAATGGCTTGGTCACTGTCTTCGGTCCATCCCCTCAGGGTCCCTAGGGTTGGCCGCTGTCGGCAGACAGGCTACTGGGCTAGATGGACCTTTGGTCTGACCCAGGACGGCCATTGTAAGCTCAGGGCTCAGGGTCGGGGGTCTCAGTGGACCCCCTTGATTTTCATGCACACCTGCTCCTGGGTGGCCAGGCTGGCAGCTCTCCTGCCCTAGATGGCCACTTTCCTGTGCCTAGTGCGGAGATCGTGGACAAGGTCCACGATGTCCGCACTAGCCCAGGAAGGTGCCCGCCTCTTGCGGTCCAGGGCAAGCTCCCAGGAGCCGTCAGCCTGGTCCCGGGAAGAGGGGGTGGGCTGGGGGTCATCGGGTGGGTGGCTCTGTGCCGTGCCAGGTGCAGGGTCTGCTGGCTGGGTGCTGGCAGGCTTGCACCTGGCACGGGCACCGTAGCCAGCCCGTGCCCCTTTAAGGGGTCCGGGGCCGGGAGGGGGGCATAGAGTTTCCCTGGTGTTGGCCAGAGTGGCCACCAGGGAAACCTGGGGAGGGCTAGCCTCCCACTAGTTCGAATTAAGGGTCTACACACCCCTTAATTCGAACTAGTAAGTTCGAACTAGGCTTAAGCCTCGTAAAATGAGGTTTTCCTAGTTCGAACTAAGCGCTCCGCTAGTTCGATTCAAATTCGAACTAGCGGAGCGCTAGTGTAGCGGCTATGAATGTCCGTTAGTTCGAACTAACATTGTAGTGTAGACATACCCTGGTTTATCCCCAAGTCTCATGACATTAGTGAACTGCTGGAATGCCCTTCTGTTATAAGAGCAATGAATGGATAGTCTGGTGGAACAATGTGATGTCTTCAGCAATTGATACAAATCCCCCAACTGTCTTCCAATTCCCTCTTCCCCAAAAGCGCAGATGCTCCTGGTTCATTAGCAAGCTTATGCTGGGGGAAGCGGGGAGGGCATAGATCAGCATTCACATCAGTACCCAGCCTTGGCTTGGGAAGCTTATGAGCCAACCAGCATACAAATATGCTGATGAATCCTGGTCATGTGTTATCCAAAGCACTTTGTGTGCATTGGCAGTGGGTGAACCAGGCTTGGAGAGGCTAGTCCCCAACCCCACCTTTTCTGCCAGAGCTCTCTATGGTGGCCTCTGGCTCCAGGCTCATTCTCCCAAATCCTCTTCCATTGTGGCCACTGGGCCCTGCTTCCCAAAGTATTGGCAGTGCAACCCCAGTCTTCGAGCCCCAGAGCACAGTGAGGCCAGGTAGTGTGACCCCAACCTTCTTTGCCTCACGGTATGGGGAGGCTGGGCAGCTAGCAGAGCTGGAAGCAGGAGAGGAAATGGTGGTGGAGTGTAGGTGAGCTACACCTGGCAGTTTGTGAAGGCTTAGCACCTCTGCTTCTGATACCTGACACCCATGGTTATGCGTAAGCTCAGAAGACCACTAGCAAACTATGCCAAGTGAAACATGAAGACAGGACAACTAAGACACAGGTAGCACATAACCTGCTAGCAACAGAGACAAGATATGATGTTTCCCACCTTCAGCTTCCCAGGATATTATGTTCATTTCTCTCCAGCAAGGACTTAGCTATTGTGCTTCATGTAACTCTCACTAAAGCTGAAAGGTGAAGAGAAGTTCTAGGTTGTGCAATTTGCAACAGCTCATTTCTTGAGTAAGGAAAAAAATGCTGAGTTCATACCAAATGGGCGCTCTCCACATTTCATTGCCTCTCCATTCATTACTGATTACAATGCTGTAATCTTTAGAACCTCATAAGTACATGGCCATTTCAGATAGTGATTCTTCTTCTGTGCTCTGTTGGTGAAAGCCCCATGGCTGCTGGAGTCCAGTGCGAAATTCTCAGAAGTAGATGTCAGAGTATTTTCAGCAGAAGATCCTAGACTGTGTGACTCTTTCCCAGTCTGAGCCTGATCATTTTCAGGCATGAAGAAAATAAACCTACTTTTTTGCAGACACTGTTAGTCAATAACAAGGAAGCAACAGAGGGTCAAATCCACGTTGATAGTTTGGTAATGGGTACATCAGTTATATGCTATGCTCTTTGCCACTGGGGACTCTCTTCCAGTAAAGAGATGAGATCTGTGCCAACCCCACTGTGCTTCTAAAGTGACACATCAGAGAGAAAAAAGCAAAGGAGTGAATTTAGCCATGCACACCATATAAATAAAACAAGCACATGCAGAAAAGAGACTAAACCTCTATACTTGTAGCAGGAGAGAATTAGGCAGTTCTCCTTTCTGGCAGGGAGGTTATCAACTGCATAGAGGAGTGACTTCATTTCAGACATTTGTCATTAATTACACACTGGCAATTATCTCTTGGATAAAACTACAGCCATTCCAGACCCCATAAAACCTGCTGAATCACAGTCTATACCGCAGGAATTTGATCATATAAATGAGTCAGCTGGACAAAAGCCTCCTCAAAGCTAGAAGCTGCTGAGATCTGTGGAACCCTAGGTTTCATCTGTACCTATAAGGTATTGTTAAATAGTCATTCTTGCTCAAATTTGTTTTACATCATGGAAAGATGTAGTGAAATTTATATTGTTTCTTTAAGTCTGTACCCGGCAGGTGGGCAAATGAGGACTTGGGAATGTCCTAAGCAAAGGCCTATGTGGAAAGAAAGAGCTAAATAAATGTAGAGGCAATGGACAGCTTTTCTAAAATAGAAGTAGCTTCAAGATAGCTCGACCAATGCAAAGCTGCCTGGCAGGAGTCTTTCCCTAGTATAACAGGAACTCCAGGTGTCACAAAGCCACTATCCTGAGTCCTAAATCATCCCTTGCTGGGCCAAACACAATGGCTACGTCTAGACTACATCCCTTTTTCATAAAAGGGATGTAAATTAGACATATTGCAATTGCTAATGAAGCAGGGATTTAAATCTCCCCCGCTTCATTAGCATAAAAATGACTACCGCTTTTTTTCCGCACGGAGCTTTGTTGGGATAAGGGATCTTTCGGAAAAGGCTTTATTTTCTGCAAGATCAGCGTCTAGACTGGCACTTTTTTCCGGCAAAGCGCCGTGTGGAAAAAAAGCGGCAGCCATTTTTATGCTAATGAAGCGGGGGAGATTTAAATCCCCGTTTCATTAGCAATTGCGATACTTCTAATTTACATCCCTTTTACGAAAAAGGGATGTAGTCTAGACGTAGCCAATGGGTAAGAAAGAAGGCAGAGGCACCTCTGTGTCCAGTAACAATCTATGGCCAGGCGCTACCATAGTGAAAACAGCCCATTAACTTGCCCTGGGTGGTCGAACAGATCCAGGATTGAGGTACTGATGCCAAAAGCCAGATGGGTACCCTAATCCTCCTCAGTTCTGTCAAGTGTATATGAGCTGCAGCCACAGACCTAGCACATACACTCGCTAACTCAATGTGGAATATGCAACAAGCAAAGAATTTCAGCTAGGAAAATTAAACTGCATCAGCACATGAAACAGTCATTGTCTAGTCCTGTCACTCCCGTTCCACAGTAGCAATTTTCTGGAAAAATGATTTACCTTAAAGTCTCACCATCAAAAAGTATCTGCCTTTCATCACTTAATCAGTATTTAAAGCTGAGTCTGCTGAGTCATTGACCCCAATTACACCACCAAGGTGTATGTCAATGGAAGGACTAAGAAAGAGTACAGAGCACTTTGCAACTCTCCAAAAAGAAGAAAAAGATGCCTTTTTCTTGTTGTCTAAATTTTGATGTTCTCATTTGCTTTATAATGGTAATAATCTCTATTGCTTTCATATACTTGCAACAAATGGCTTTTGCAACCAATGAAATATTTCAGCTTTGCTTTGGATATTAATTATTCTCAGTAGGCATTTATTGCTTTTATGTTACAAAACAACAGAGAGGCTATGTCTACACTGGTAGGTTCTTGTGCAAGAACGGCTGTTCTTCCGCAGAGCGTCCACATTGCCCGCCTGCTCTTGCACAAGAAAAGTTACAGTAAAGTATGGTAAGAGAGGGCTTCTTGCACAAGAGCTATGCTCTTTTCTAACAAGTGTAAGCACTCTTGTGCAAGAGCTCTTGTGCAAGAGGGCAGTGTGGACGTGTGGCAGGGGTTTCTTGTGCAAGAAAGTCCTATGGCTAAAATGGCTATCAGAGCTTTCTTGCACAAGAGAGCGTCCACATGGCCATGGATGCTTTTGCTCAAAAGCACATGGCAGTATGGACATATTCTTGTGCAAGGGTTCTTGTGCAAGAACCCACCAGTGTAGACATAGCCCTGGGAGAGCCCAGACTCCTCTATCATGTGCCCTTGTTACAAAGTGCATGGAACGCCTCCATTTCCACATATTCTCACCAACCCTTTTGGAAAGCTACATGAGGGTAGACTTTGGAAAATCCATGGTTGGGATTAGACACCCGCAAGGTTGATAAATGTATGGAAGGTCCTCCACACCTTTCATCCAATACTTTTCTTATAGCCAGAGAGATATAAAGCTAATTGGTGCCCTAACTAGAAGACTGAATCAACACCTGCCAAAAAACCTACCACAGTATAGGACAGTATCTGAAAAGACATTGGCCTGGGGTGATTGGAGATGTAGCCTCCTAATATGTATTTCAGTAATGATAAATCTGCATATGAGATTAGTGTGTGCTTTTAGTGATTCAGTTTTATGTTATTGTAGCAGTCACACAAGATGAGACATGAACAGCTGAAAACACTGCTACTAAAACTTTCATGATTTTGAAAATAAATCCTTTTTCATTTGGTTTTTCCATTAGGCTTTCAAAAATGTTGATTAACCCTAAAAAGTGATTATCTAATAATGGCACCAACTTACTCAACAGCTCTTCTCCTTCTACAGATTAAAAGCCCATTATGCTTATTGTAGTAATTAAAATGTTTACTGCTTTAATTCCTTTTAGTTATGCAGAGCCAAATAAATTATGTGTGAGAGAGCTGGATTCTATTCCTTATGTATTACTGACCGAGTTGTTTACTCAGTTCCAATCTAATCTAAATTATATCTCTGTAAAGTCCTTGAAGGGCAAGACTACAGCTGAGGCGCCTGGCACTTTGTCTTGGGCACTTTTCAGATAATGTAGGCCACACCTCACTTTACTAGAGCCACTTTACCGACATATTTGTGCTGAACTTTTGGATTGCAGTTCCCACAATGCAACCCTGTCTTAAATTAGTTTTGTGGGCTGGGGGAAAATGGTGGATTTGCAAGATAGCTCCTGTGAATGTGCAGGACATTATTTTATCTTTACCACTGTATGGAGTTGCCTGAGCATTAGAAAGATTCCAGAATTTGCTGACAATCCCCCCCCACACACATTATAATAAAAATGTGGTGATTGAAACTATATGTCTTTTTCAGGAAAGTGTCAGTTTCAAACAAGGTTTTTCAAGTCCAGGATGGAATTTCTGGTTAAAACAAACAAATACGCCCAAACGACTCCTACTCCAAGATAGTCTGATGATAACTACAGTAACCTAGGACAGTGGTTCCCAACCTTTTTGATACCACAGACTGGCAAACTAATTAAAATTTTTTTGGCTGGCCGACAACGAAACATTTGCATATTCATCATGACAATTAATTTATTTGCATATTTGTATATTTATTATGATAATTAATTTTAAGTGGTCATGAGTTATTTTACATTGCATCTGTGTGCACACACTGCATGTCATTCTAACAGATTTTTTAATTATTGTTCCCCCCCAAAGTAGTATTCAAAAACTGCAAAACATAACCAAAAATATGGACAGTGCTTTCTTGTAAAAAACCATTAATGACGGCACAGGATGGGGCAGTGAGATCTTAACCCTTGTGTCAGCAGTATCCAGCCAGGGAAAAAAATGAAAATTGCGGCATGCAAGCATGCATAAATGAGTGACAGCTTTATGGATCCCAGGCTGAGGGGGCTGGGGTAGTCATGTGGACTTTATCAGAGGAATAGAGATGGTGAATTCTTGAATTGTAATGCCAATATAATAAGGAGCTCTTTAAATATACAAAATGCAGATGTTGATATAATAAAAATACATGTATAGTGCATGTCAAAATCAAGGAAGTGACTTGCTTTTTGGATTCCCTGAATCTTGATTTCCCTTGCTTCCTAGCAACTGCCCTCTTTCCTCAGTCCCCATTGGTGGGCCTGCTTCTCAACCTTTGTAAAGGACTAAAGATCCATGGCCGTAGATATGCCAAAATCATTATGGCTTTGGTGTTATTTTTGTGATTTTTTTAATGATATTTATTATTATAAAGGGCTAGGAGTAGAGCATAATCCATAACCTTCTCACTTGTTAGGACACTTAAAAAAAAAAGATGGGATGAACTCTCAGATTTTTACCATTCTAAAACTTTGGAGATGTTGGAAATGGATTCAGCTTGGGATCCAAACATTACAAGACTAATCTCATATGCAGATGTATCATCTTCAAAACCAACCCCTCAGATCTGAACATCTTCAAACTTTACAGCTCAGTTCCAACTCTCATTTACTGTATATTCAGTTGAGCCATAGCACCACTCATTACTGATGAAATCTTGGCATTATCAATAAGAAAACTACGGTGAATGAAAAACTGCTTAGAGCTGCCTGAAGTATCTGTACAACTTACAATGGCTGAGGTTTGAAAAATATTATCCACAAGTGTTTGTACAAACTAGGAATCATAAGATACTTAACAGTGTAGATGTTATCCTAAGTTATTGTTTCTTGTTTATGTTTTATTCAAAGTAAACCAAAGTTGATTACTGCAACAGTTATAAACAGCCGAAGTGCTATACATATAAAAGCCTGGTGAAAAAATATTGTTAATACAACTTCCCAAACCATAAAGTTTAGAGTGCCCTCTACACAGCTGGTAATTCTGAATTGATTTGAGAGACAAAATTTTTCTCAAAGTTTGTTACTTCTAAAACTGCTCCATGGTATCTATTAAAGGTTTAGTGTCCATTGTGTCTCTTTTTACTAAAGTGAAAAGATGGATGAGTTGTACTTTATTTGCAAATTGATTTCAGTAACCTCTAAGGTATTCCATGTTTTGGACACATTATTCATCATTTTTCTGTTCTTGAGAAATTATTTTGAATCAACATGCTCTCTTGTTTGAGTATAGTCTTCTGTCACATTTTATATCAATTTTACATAATTACATTAATCACTGCTTTCAAAAGCTAGAAAATAGAAATATTACCCTGAAAAGACTACAGCTTCTTTGTCTTTTTTATTTGTATTCAGTCCTCTATTTAATAAGAGAAAAATAAAGAAAATTAATTTATTCAATGAATCACATATATAGGTAGAGAAAACATTCATGATTTTCTTGATATGCCAACAAATTACATATTCTCCATCAATAATTTTATTCACTGATATGGAATATGAAATAGAGGGTTGGCAATTTTCCATAAATTTTAATCAAATATTCTTTTTATACTTAAAGTCTTAGAGCTTAAATAAGAAAAAAGGCCAACCAGATTCCTCAGCATAGCAATTCTATAGCAAAGATTTTAGACATCTAATATAATAGAGTTCTTTTTTGCTTTATCACCTAATAGATTGTCCTCCTCTGTACCTCTTGCTGCTTGATATGGTGATAAATTTGCTTCTAAATCCTTCTGGCATCTTCAAGGTTATGAATGATATGTGTTTCACTCCTTACAAAACTACTCTTTATCTGGTTATAAATTTGCCACATCAGCCATAATACATGTGCATTATCCTACTTTCTTCTTGCTCTTCAAAAAGTTGCAATCAGAATTTACATCAATTGTTTGAGACTTGAAATAATTTTTATTCATAAACTACAGAGCTTAACCATAATACACATTTTCACTTTAAAAAGGGAGCAAAGGTACTTGACATAAAATCAAAAGCCATACAGCAAGGTTCTAGATAAAAACATTTCTTGAAAAGTTTGAAACAAATAATTTTTTCCTGAAATACGAATATTAATGTAGGGCAAAAATTCCTGTAAACCTTGCGTGATAGAGTGCTGGGTATGAAAACCTGAGTCAGCACTCTGTGCACAGCATCTCCAATCAGACAAAACTGATTGGAACTAACTAAGGGTACATCTAGACTACATGCCTCTGTCGCCAGAGGCATGTAGATTAGGCTACCCGACACAGTAAAATGAAGCGGCGATTTAAATAATCGCCGCTTCATTTAAATTTACATGGCTGCCGCGCTGAGCCGACAAACAGCTGATCAGCTGTTTGTCGGCTCAACGCAATAGTCTGGACGCTCCCCTGCCGACATCAAAGGTATTTGTCGACCACCCAGGTAAACCTGTGCCTAATTTGTGGGTGGAGCCAGGCAGAAAGGCTAATTAAGCCATTAGCCAGAGCCCAAAATCCATTGAATTGAAATAGAAGCTGAGCTTTTAACTCCCTTAAACTCTTTTGAAAGCCACAGCCTAAAAGTCTTGGGTTTAAGCAGCAAAGTAAATAAAAGAGAGTTTTTTTACTTGTTCCAGGATTATTATTACATGCTACTTTGACAGAGCCATTGGTATGAGAGACTCAGTAAGATGTTCTTGGGAGACAGATGGGCTACGTCTAGACTACATCCCTTTTTTGTAAAAGGGATGTAAATTAGACATATTGCAATTGCTAATGAAGCAGGGATTTAAATCTCTCCCGTTTCATTAGCATAAAAATGGCTGCCGCTTTTTTTCCGCAGTGAAATAAGGGATAAGGGATCTTTCGGAAAAGGCTTTATTTTCTGCAAGATCAGCGTCTAGACTGGTGCTTTTTTCTGACAAAGCTCCGTGCGGAAAAAAAAGCAGCAGCCATTTTTATGCTAATGAAGCGGGGGAGATTTAAATCCCCACTTCATTAGCAATTGTGATACGTCTAATTTACATCCCTTTAAAAAGGGATATAGTCTAGACATAGCCCCCAAGCCAACTCTAACTCCCTCTGAAGTCATACATGAAAATATTTCCATTTATATTAATTGGAACAGGACTTCACCCAAGACCAGATTCAGCAACACAACCTGTTTTCAAGGCAACTGGGATTTTTAGAACAATGAGCCATGTCTATGGCATAGGAAAGCAAGGGAGTATGGGGAAAATGTGATTAATAATGTGATCTTGCAAGGTTTTCTTTACAAACTAAAAAATGGCAGCAGCAAACCCAGAAGTATGGTGAGTGACATACAAAGCAACAATAAGTAGCAGTGATGAGGAAAAATATGCAATTTTCATAAAAGGTGTGGAAGTTCATGACTCCTTTTAATGAAAAAGAAGACAGGCGTGTCCCAAAGGCTTTTTCAAGGGCTAACAGAAGAATAATTCCAGATAATTGTTCACATCTGTTAATTGCCTAGTGTCTTTAAGTGATTTCCTGTGTTGAAATTATCAGTTGATGGTGGATTATGAATAGTTTTCACATTCCTTCTGAGTACACATACCCTTTACAGAATCACTGTTCACTTGGAAGAGAATATCAGACTGTTTGGTACCAATCAAAGCCAGCTGACGAAGTTGTCAGTATTTTTGTCCACCCTAATGGGCAGTTGTATTCCAGAAAGTATTTTTCCAAGTATTTAGAAACATCGAAAGGAAAGATATACATCGCTTCCGGAAATAATACATGCTGGTCATCCCCTTGGAAAGAGTGATGCTACTAGTGGTATCAACTGATGGGTAGGTCTCTAGGTTTCCAATTACCCTATCTCCAAAATCTCTGGTGATAATGTCCTACCTCGTGGTTTGCCTTTTGATCTTCTGGATAGGTCACCAATTAACTGTCTTTCTCTCTGGGGTAACAGAGTCCCAAGGAAGATTTTGGGTTCCTCATGATTGTAGGGCACTATCAACCCTGAGAGTGGCTACTTCCAGGCACAGAGTTGCCAAAGTCTACCCTCTTGTCACTTTCTCAAAAGCTGAGCAGCACTGTATGGAAATGATGGGGTTTCAAGCTTTTTGTAACAGGTGTGTTTGTTAGGGGCATCTGTGCCCTCCTACTCCACCAGGCTTCAGCCCAATAGCTCTGTGAGAGTATGTCTAGACTACATGGCTCCGTCGATGGGTCCATGTAAACTAGTTTACCCGGCATAGGCAAAGAAGTGGGGATTTAAATAATCCCCGCTTCATTAAAATAAACATGGCCACAGCGCTTTGCCAAAGATCAGCTGATCTGGCACAGCACACAGTCTAGATGCGGATCTGTTGGCTGGGGAAGCCTTTACCAACCGATCCCTTATGTCTCATGAAACGAGGTTTACAGGATTGGTCAGCAAAGGCTTTCCCAGCCGACAGATCCGCGTCTAGACTGCCACACTGTGCTGGATCAGCTGATTGTCGGCACAGCGCAGCGGCCATGTTTATTTTAACGAAGTGGGGATTATTTAAATCCCTGCTTCTTTGCCTATGCCGGGTAAACTAGTTTACATGGCTCAGTCAACAGAACCATGTAGTCTAGACATACCCTAAGAGGTGACAATACCAGCACCCAGGAGAGCCTTAAGGCTGCCTCCCTGGGCCACTTCCTACCACTCACTTCTCCACCAAAGTTTCACAGTTTGGCACAAGTTATTAAAGAAAAATAAATAAATTAATTTTCAGTCCCTCTGGAGTCAGCCACCAGGCTCTTTCTCCCCTGGGAAACATTTCTGCAACACCTTCCTTTAAGTGCTTTCTGAATAGATCTTTCTCACTGCCCTGTCAGACTTTTCCTGAGCTTCTGCTTCCATTTGAAGTGCCATCTCCAGCAGGAACATGTTCTGGAGATCAGAAAAGGTGGGGTCATCTGGGGTCAGAATTGGTCCTTGACCCCCCTTCAATTCCAGTATGGGTTTTATACTCCCCTCACAGAGAGATTTAGCAGCCATGCCCCACAACAGCAAGTCTTTACTTGACTGTAAAGCAAACTAACACCCTTTTCCAGGTGAAGTTCCATTTAGGCACAAGTATTGGGATGAGTTCAGATGAATGTCAGTATGGGTATGTCTACACTACCACCCTAGTTCGAACTAGGGTGGTAATGTAGGCAACCGGAGTTGCAAATGAAGCCCGGGATTTGAATTTCCCGGGCTTCATTTGCATCTCGGCAGGCGCCGCCATTTTTAAATGTCCGCTAGTGCGGACTCCGTGCCCGCGGCTACACGCAGCATGGACTAGGTAGTTCGGACTAGGCTTCCTACTCTGAACTACCGTTACTCCTTGTCAAGGGATGGTCTGAGGGAGGGAGCTCCAGAAGCTGAGGTTCAGTGGGGTGGGGTTCAGGTATGGAGGACTAGGAGGGTTCTGGATGTACCAAGTGAGGCCTGGCATGGGTGTCTGAGTAAGGGAGATCTGGGTGTACAGGGGTTGGGTGGATGGGGGTGCAGCTGTCCATATAGTGACCATACCACCAACAGCTGAGGAATGATAGGAGCAGGGAGCAGGGGAAGATACTGCACTTCCAGCAGCTGGGGGCCAATCTGACACAGCCCAAGCCACTCTTCGTAAGGGAAGAAGTCCTGTCCTCTCTATTTTATTGCCTCTATATAAAACCATGGTATGCCCACATCTTGAATAGTGCATACAGATGTGGTCGCCTCATCTCAAAAAAGGTTGGCATTGGAAAAAAGTTCAGAAAAGGGAAACAAAAATTATTAGGGGTTTGGAATGAGTCCCATATGAAAAGAGAAGACTAAGAGGGGATATGCTCGAGGTCTATAAAATCATGATTGGTGTAGAAAAAGTTAGTAAATTATTTACTTATTCCCACAATATAAGAACTAGAGGTTATCAAATGAAATTTATAGAGAGCAGATTTAAAACAAACAAAAGGACACTTTTCCTTCACTCAGCACACAGTCAACCTGTGGAACTCCTTGCCAGAGGATGTTGTGAAGACTAGGACCTTAACAGGGTTTAAAAAGGAGCTAGATTGATTCATGGAGGTTAGGTCCATCAATGGCTATTAGCTAGGATGGGTAGGAATGGTGTCCCTAGCCTCTGTTTGTCTGGAAATGGATTACAGGAGTGGGATCACATGATGATTACCTGTTTTGTTCCCTCCCTCTGGGGTAACTGCCACTGTTGGCAGACAGGATACTGGGCTAGATGGACTTTGGGTCTGACCCAGTAGGGTCATTCTTATATTCCTGGCTCCTGTCCAGAGCGGACTAGCAGCTGATTCTGGCTCATCATAGGAATCTCTGGACGGGACGTCCTGAGTTCTTTGGTGATTTACTTCTCTGCCAGCAGCTCCTGGTTGCCTGAAATGATGCACCTACACTACTAGGGAATGGTGCATGACTGCTCTTGCAGCTTCTCTTTACTTACCTGTTAGTCATTTTTCTGTAAAGAAGCAAAGAAATCTGCAGGGACATGAATTCGGCACAGTAATTCCCTAGCACTATAGTTTCAGTTGGACAAGAGAATGGGACACTTTAGAAGAGAAGCTATTAGGCTGACAGGTTTGTCAGCTTTTATCAATTAGCTCTGTTAAAGGATTATTAATATTAAAAATAGTGTACTAGTACTTTAGACATGTCTCAATGGAATATTAAGAGGAGAATTTAAGATAGCACATATTATCTAACTTGCTTCTTACTCCAGTACCTTCATTTGTGCAAAATCTCAAAACAAACGGAATCAATATGTATCTGTTGATTTCTATTCTAATAGAAAGATGCTGAATGGAGGTACTTGAGTATTTAGGAAAGAGTCCAGTCAGGGATGCCAGAACAGGGAGAGCCAGGGTACCCTAGTTCCATCACTTTGCCATAATTGTTTTGTGAATATTTACTGTTTGCATGCTAAATAAATACCTATATATTTTCAGCTGGACTGTGAAGTAATTGTATCTTTTGAAGAATAGTCACTCATTATCAGATAGGGCCACAACAGAAGGCCATAAGATATTCTGGATTAGAGTCTGATACTCTTTAGAGTCATGAAGTGCTCTCCATTTAGGATCTGTTACTGGCATTAGAGTCATAAAAATGTCTTGCTTCTGAGGCCTACTCTATTTGGCCCATCTTTGCTAATTAGGAGGAAGATTACTCAAAGCTCTCAGTTTAGCTTAAAAAACCAAGCATAGATAGAGATCGAAAATCAGAACTTTAAAGGCTCTTGTTAGAGAAGAAACAGGCAACCCAGGAGCGGATGGGGTAACGGACTTCTGTATTGCTGACACTCTTTTATCTTGGACATCCAACACAATGTTCCAAGTGGCAACAATTTGGCACCAGTTACACCCTTTTATCCATTTTAGTATGTTAATTCACATGTCTATCACTACTTTCCCTAAAACCTTATTTAGTAACATTAACTCCCATGCAGTGAATATTAATAAGCAGGTGATGAAAACAATTTTACCCGCTCCTGTTTGTTTACTGGTTTTCAGTTGAATCAGCAGCTTATAGGAGGGGCAAAGAGCTCTGACCCTGAAAGTGTTTTTACAGAGCAAGTACGAAGATAAAACAAAGAAAGCAGTGTTCAGTGCAACTATCTCCCTAGGCACTTCCAAGGACAAAGGGAAAAAATATGCTCAAAGGGCAATGCCTGCTGTGGCTGACCCGTTACAACTATCCCAGACCCCTATTAATTTTTACATATATCAACAGCACTATTATGGCTCTAGGAGTTAGACACAGTGAAGAAGAAGAAAAAACAGTAGTGCCAGAGCTGAGGTAGTCTCAATGCTGCAAAGAGCAGAAGACAATATTTATCTCCAGGGCACTGACCCAAAACCCCTGCTACATGTCAATGTTTTCCATGGAAAGTAGAAACTTTTAAAAAACAACCTGTTTAATTGAAAATCCAGTGTTTTTGTCAAGCAGCACTGATAGAAAATCTTCACCTGGCCTTATAAAGTAAATCATCTGTCTTCCAAGTAACATCACTGAAATACTGAAGGTTTCTCCTTGATTCTGAAGTGCTTATGCTACACAGAAACAAGAGAGAGACTCTTTCTGAAGCAGGCTCCATAGTATTTAGGGTACAAATAGTATTTTCAGTTTTGTCTCAAAGGACAAGGTGCACCCCAGTGCAGAACAAATAATAAATAAAACAACAATATAATTGTTGCTGGGATTAGATTGCAGCTACCATACTCTGCAGCCCTCTTTCAATTCTCTTTTGGCAGCCAACTTGCCAGTTTCCTATCATCATTTGATAAAGATCAGCAAAGATATCAGCTACACGAGAGATCAAGAAATCGAAAGCCCATTTCATTGACATGCTCTGTGCATGGCGATTTCTCAGCAGAAAACCTTTAAATGTAGCTTGTGAAGTACAGGCTAGCACAGAAACAGAGTGCAATTTATATAAACAGCCTTTTAATGAATTTTTAATCTTTGTCTTCTGGAAAAGATGGTTGATATGAAGATACATCTTATTTCCTCCTCCTCTTTCCTAGCTTTTTTTTCTCTCTACTTTAATCTGGATTGAGTATGTATGTAAAATGTACACTCCTAGAAAGGCTGCCTCTATGGACCTGTGAACAATATCTTTATTAACAAGCGCGAGTATAGCATAGCTATAGTTGCACCCTGCAGAAAACCAGAAGTAAGCTGTGTAAGCCCTCAAGTTTCACCTGCCATGGCTGTAATAGAAGCAAACACAATCCAGAATTTTGTGACTGTTCCACCTTTACATCTTGTCTGACAGCTTCTCTCTCTTGCTCTCTCTCTCCCTGTATTGTCATGTAGGTCTTTTGCTCTGTATGTTTATATTACACAGTAACTTCTCTGGTGTCTTTCTTAATATTAACCATACAAAATACATTCCTTTGGAATTTGGATACATTCAAATCTGTACACAGGACATTTCCCAAAGCTCAGTGTAATAGATTAAATTTATGTGCAGATGTATAAACAGTTACTAGATGTTCCAGTAGAAATTTATATAAGTACTTGCCCAATGTTCTGGGAGCACCTACATAATTCATCATTCACGATAAATATCTTAATAGATTGCCAACATGAAATTCCACTTACACAGGGCTGCAGCATTCTGCACTGTTTTCAGTGCTTGAGTGGTTTCAATGCACAGCATCACATGAAGCACTTTACAGTACCATACTTTCATATGACAAAAGGATCACTGGCAAGACCTACCTTGGTGAGAAAAGACCGCTCTCTTCCTATCAGGAACAGATGGAGGAAGAAAGCAACCTGGCCCATGCCCCCACTAATATAAGATTCTGTTAATACATTTTAAAAGTACTGAGTGCTTGTTTTTGTTTCAAAAAACAATTAGCAGGCAATAAATAACCTTAAAATGTAATTTGTAACTGAAAAGTCAGCCTCTCCTATAATAACTCTTTAATTCTCCCTCCAACAACACTGACTGTTATTTTGCTGACTCACAGCTGTGTATCAGAATAGTTCTTTCAGCACCAAGTTACAATTTAGGGGTACGTCTACATTGCAGCACTATTTTGGGATACTTCTGGTATCCTGAAATAGCTATTCTGCATCTTTTGAACAAGCCCATTATGTCAAAATAAAATGGGCTCGCTATTCCAACATCCCAGTAAACCTCATTCCATGAGGATTAAGGGACGTTTTGGAATAGCAGTTTATTTTGAAATTAAGTCAAAATAAGCTATGTAATTTGCATAGCTCATATTGCGTAGCTTCTTTTAAGCTAAGGGTGCAGTGTAGATCCACCCTAAATGTCAATATTTCAGACCTTAACAGAAAGTGTGACTCGTGATTATTTTTGTCATCCCATCCTGCTCTTTTACTTCATTATGAAATTCTCAGAAATAGGAACATTGAGCACTTTCTAATCTATTGTCACCTTGTTACAAGAAAAAACATATTGAAAAATATAATACCTATTACAAAAAGAAAAGGATTTGTACATATCAGGAATAATTTATAATGAAGAAAAGTCTACTTAAAAATTACTCTGTACAACTAAAATATCACCAGTTGGATATACTGCTTTGATTGATTTTTTAAATAAATGAATCTAAGCTTGTTTGTAAATTAAAATATATACTTCTCTTGATGTTATCCAAGAGAAACAAGTTAGAATATCTATACATTCCCATGAAAAAGCATAAACATACAAAAAGAATGAATTCTGAAAGGAACATCTTTGGAGGGTTATTGTCTGAAAAAGTAGATCCATTAGTGTCATGGAGCATTATTTTCATCTATTGCAGTGAAGATAGCATCTCAGTTTCTGACCTGATAGAGACAAAAGTGAAAAAAGAAAACTTTAAAAGTTGATTTTATTTTAAAAATCTAATTTTAAAGAAAATATGAAATGTAATACAGGAAAATTATTTTTGAAATGACAGCCTACATTAAGGCCTAACCTTACTATATTCTATAAAAATCAATTCAATTCAGCATAAATATAACTTAAAGCAGTTCATATTTTCTTTTCAGTTGTAAATACAGCCAGATTGCTGAACTGCTGAAAATCACTAACTAAAGACCTAGACCCAGAATTTGTTGACGTGTTAAACCAGCTTTTGATGTAGTAGTCTCCTGTGCAGGTGCAGAGAAAATATTTTAATCTTCATTTCATTTTATTCAGCTAGTTTACCTTCAGTGGCTTGTTTATTCAAAGTTAAGTACACCCATTGGGAGTTGAAAAACCAGGAAAAAGCTTGTTTTCTTCTAATGTGTGAATAAAAACTAGTCGCAGGGGTCGGCCATCAGCAGTGTAACCCTTCTGCCGGGTAGGCCTGGCAGCAACCAGGGCCGGGTTCAATATCTTGGGGTCCATCTCACACAGAACCAGCTCAAGCCCCCAACCAGTAACCTGGGAAATTCATACACCCCCGGGTGCCTCTGAGAGGCAATACTTCTCCAGTCGCAAGCACAGAGTCTGAGTGTAGGAAAGGAACATTTAATGAAACAGAGAGAGAAGTCATACTGCATTAACTTGGGAAAATACCACAGAGTTCATAACCCAAACATGAGACAAGCCCCCAGCCAAGAATCACCCGAAGTCCCAAAGTCCGACACCCCAAAAGTCTCTGTCCCTGGTCAGTGCCACCCAGAGTCCAAAAGTTCACCTGCAAGGTTTCACCTCCCAACCTGGGTAAAAATGGGGTGGAGGGATAGATAGGGACACCTTCTGAGCAACTCCGCCACGCTCCACCAGCTGTCTAGTTCCACGCCACCAGACGCTCTACTGGTTGCCTGCCGCCACTCTTGCCAGCTGTGCCATGCCGCTGGTCACCGCTCCTTGCCTGTCGCCGCTTCTCGCCTGCCGCTGCTCCATGCCACTGGTCATTGCTCCTCACCTGCCACCGCTCCTCACCTACCACCACTCCTACCAGCCTCGCCGCGCCGCTGGGTCACTACTCCTCGCCTACCACCTCTCCACGCCAGTGGTTGCCACTCCTCGCCTGCCTCCGCGCCACGCCGCTGGTCGCCGCTCCTCGCTTGCTGCGCTCCTACCAGCCACACCATGCCACAGGCCAGTGATTCCCACCAGCCACTCTGCTGGCCGCCGCTGCTTTGCTGGCTGCAATGGGTCTGGCTCCCAGCCAAACCAGTGACTTCAGCTCTTAGTGATTTCAACTCTTTAGCCACCACCTGGACTGGCAAAGGATTCCACTGGACTAGCAAAAAAGACTCCTCAGGGAGTCTGCTATAGGTCTGTCCTTAAAACAAAGGGGGAACAGGGCAGGTTGGGCCAGTCTTACAGCTCACACCTGGCAGGTGTGAAGCAGGCTGACTCAAGCCCTTTAGCCTTTCCCCCCAGCTCAGTTCATTCAACTCTGGAAGGGGAGAGGCTTGTTCCTCGGTGACCTCTTACAATGATGGTGTCTCTCCTGCAAGCACTGGCGGCATGTTTTACAGTTCCCACATTTAGGGGTAACATGATTTATGACCCCCACAACAGCCCCAAATTATTTACAATACACCACATTCCATTCCAACACTGACCCTCCATCAGCCCTGGCTGAATTGGATTTACATAGCCACACCTCGTATTCCCTCCCCATCCTGGCATGAGCTGTATTTACATATCAACAGTTAACAGTTAATTATCTTGCAGAGCTAAACAATTGTAGTGGGCACACCCACCCCAGGGCAGCTCTCTCCTTTTAGCTGGCTGATAGCAAGCAACAGTTCAGCCCCTGCTTACATCAGCATGCAAGATGATTTTCAGTGGCATGCACAATGAACAGGCTCCCCCTCATTGTCCTTCCCTGCAACAGGGAGCTTGTGCTGGCAATTCAGTATCACACTCCCCTTAAGATTGGAGCCAGTGCTGGCTTTCTGTGGTGGAGAAGCCCTGAGGTTCCATGCCAGATCTGGTTTGCGGGAAAGCGTGAGTGTGAGCGGCTCCTCCCCTCCCCGCAGGAAAAGCCATAGAGGAGCCCAGGGCAGGAAACCAAGCGGGGCGCATGGTGGAGAGAGCCTTCGCCCCCTTTTGGGAGAGTGGTGCAGCCCCGGGTAGGAGGGTTAAATTTTGGTACACCACTTTGGAAAGGTTGCTGATCCGTGAACTAGTGTACGAGGATGAAGTCTACTAGCGCTAAAATCTGGAAACACATACTGACTATAAACAATCAGTTCAATCCACTATCTACAGATAATAGTTCCTTTGTTTAATAAGGCAGTTAGCTTCACATGCACATTTTGAAAAACAAACCAAAAAATCTGTCCAGAATATCCAACATAGTGTTATTTATTTTTTTAAATATTGTTTGTGCATTTTTAATTTAATATACAACTAAATAAAGCTTGAGAAGTTACAAGTAAAAATTAATAATCTATTACAAAGAAATGCATCATTTACCATTTTCTAACATAAAATATGAAAATTAAAAATAAGAATAAATGTACGTGAAGCTAGAGAATTGCTTAAATATGTGTATAGATCTCATGTATCATTCCATTTAGAAAAAAAAAGCACCAATTGAGTACAAAGGCTAAATTTAGTTGTAAATCAACACGCTTCAATATTTACTAAACCAATAAAAATCAGGAAGGAAAAAAATTAAAAAGTACAAATACAAACCAAAATGGTCAAGATTTCCTACATGGCAATTTAAATCATGATTAAATTGGTTATTTAAATCAATCTACCCTGTTTCTAATTGAACACACTCTGGCAATTATTATTTTGTTAACTTTTGACATAAATTTTGTCAACAAAACTTGGTAGTGTGGATGTAGCCTGATTCTTTGTCTACATTATGAAGCTTTTAGCAACATGTCTGTGTCTCTACAACTGCGTTGCTAGAAGTTGGGCAATGTAGCCACTGTTCAGTGGTTCTTTGGCTGACAAAATACTTCCCTACAAGTGACTTTATTAGTATTAAAAGTCCAGTTCCAAAATACATAGAGGATGGGGGGAGGGAGGGGACAGGCAGGGGTGTGTGAAAGAAGGCAAAAATAGTAAATTAGAGTGATCATGTTACAAGAAGCTGATAAAGAAGGTGCAAATTGTTCTTATGTACCCATTGTTTGGTTGGTTAAGTCATTAGGATGTGGAAGGTAGTGTGCTAGCCAGGTAATGTCTTTGTGATGGCTCCCAAATCTGTAAATGAAGTTAAGTTGCAATGCTTCCCTGTGTATTTGGCTTGTGGAATTGGCCTAAACTGGACTTTTAATACTCCATTCATCTGAAGAAGTGGGCTGTACCCGCGAAAGCTCATGATACCATCTACATGTTTTGTTAGTCTTTGAGGTGCTGCTAGACTATCTGTTGTTTTTAAAGTTTTTCTGGTTTCAGTTCTTCCACCTTGGTTAGTCATGACCTATTGTCTCTTAGTAAGGTGTACCCTCCTCTTCAAGTGTAACGCTTTGCCACTGTCAGGCCTGCCAATGGGAAGGAGGGCAGGGGGGAGAGAACAGAACCCCAGGCCTTTAAATCGCTGCTGTAGCGCTGTGTGACAGATTTTCTCCATTCACGCAGAATGAGCCTTGCAGGTGCCCACATTAGAGGTAAATGCCCCTTTGGTTAACAGGGAAACCCAAAAGTGACTCCTTGATCATAAACAGGAATAATTGATTGTCGTTATGAAACTAATGAGGCAAAAAAAATTAAAAATGGATATGCATGTAAGGGAAACAAAGTTCAAACACAGTATGTTCATTAGTCTGGTTGTTGATAGATCTGAGATATAAATCAATACTCGGTGTAAAACGGTTAAAACCAAGGTATAATATAGTGGTGACAATGCTGCTTGTTATAATGATGAATATAATGTTATCAGTAGCATGGAGATGGGTATGCAAATAATGGCATGTTTCTGTAGAGATAATGATGCTAATACCTGCATCAAGTCTCTAACCATTTCTCCTGTGAATCAAACATTTCTAGCAGCTTCTGCAGAGTCAGGTTGCTCCTGGTAGTCATGCCATTAATCAAGTGGAGTTTCTCTCCAACCAACCTGGCTCTTTTGAAGTGCTTTGCTAAATAGAAAACAGCTGTGTAACTTGAAATGCTACATACCAGAGAAAGCTGAAACATAGCTGGCTCCTGAATATGACAGAGTGTCAGAGTAAAACACCCCAAAAAAGAAATGCACTTTCAAACTCAGAGCTGAAAGTAAAACAGTGCACATTGGTGAGCCACTCTGCTAAGGAGGAGCCAGCCAGAGCTAAGATGCATTGCTGCACATGGTGGAGGCATGGTACACTCACTTGGGGTCCCACCAGCTTCCAGGGCTCTCCTGCAGTCTGGTGCAGGCAGCAGCATCATGCACCATGCTAAGCTGCAGGCAGCCAGGAAGATTAAAGGGGCCAGCTAGGGACATGGTGTAGGAGACATGCATGCTACAAGCCAGGCTCCTAGTGGGGTGTCTATGTCCCAGTTTGTGATGCCCCTCTCTTGATGCACTGACTGGACAGTGGGAAGAACAAGAAGAAAAGAAGCACGGCATGAGATAGGAACCTGTCCACCAGCCAGGGAACCGGGTCACAACCATGACTGCCTCAAGCCAGTCCCAAGGGTTCCCACTGGGCTGGGAATCCCCACCCCCTCTAGACACATACCCTCATGAAGCAGATCTGGCCTATAGGCTGTTATTTGTCCACATCTGCTATACACTTTAATTCGGGAACAATCTTGCTGACATTGTTGCTAATCCCAAATGTAAAGGGAGCAGTGGTGGGCATGTGATGGGAGGGGGGAGGGGGAGCTGGAGAAGTATTCAGTGAATGAGCACTTTCTGTGAAGGGAGTGGGGGTTACTGAAATACATTTGTTCATACAAGCAGTCCAGTGGCACATTAGAGATTAACAAATTTATTCGGTCATGATAAGCTTTTGTGGGTTAAAACCACTTCATCAGGTGGATTAGAATGGAAATTACAGAATCAAGGGTATATATAACAGCAAAAGAAGTTACCTGTCAATGGTAAGACCAGTGTTAATGTAGCTAATAAGACAGGCTGGATGTATCTTGTTCATCTCATGTGATATAGAATATCAAAGGCAGTGAAGTGGTCTTTGTAGTGCATTAACCAGTTAACATCTTTATTCAAGCCAAAGTTTATAGTGTTGAACTTGCAAACGAGCTCCAGTTTAGATATCTCCCTCTGTAATCAGGTGATAAAATTATTTGGTGGAAGAATAGCTACTTTCAAATCCATTATTGAATGTCCAGGGAGGTTAAAATATTCCCCTATAGGTTTATATGTTTTACCATTCCTGATGTCTGATTTGTCTGCATTTATCATTTGGTGCAGAGACTGTCTGGTCCGACCAATATACATGGCAGAATGACATTGCTGGCACTTACTTGATGGCATATATCCCCTTAGAAGATCTGCAGGTATATGACCCACTGATGTTGTGACTTATGTGGTTAGATGATGTGATCGTGTCACTTGTATAGATATGAGGACAGAGTTAGCAATGGGCTTTGTTGCAGGGGTAGGTTCCTGGGTAATTGTATCTCTGGTGTGGTGTGTAGTTGCTGGTAAGTATTCACTTCAGGTTGGGGGGTTATCTGTAAGTGAGGACTGGCCTGTCTCCCAAGGTCTGAGAGAATGAGGGATCATTTTCCAGGAGAGGTGTAGATTGTCAATGATGAGCTAGAGAGGTTTAAGCTGTGGATTATAGGTGATGATCAGTGGTGTGCTGTGATTTTCATTGCAGGGCCTGTCTTGAAGTATGTGACTTCTGGATTCTTGTTTGGCTCTGTCAGTCTGTTTCCTTACTTCCCCAGATGGGTATTTAAGTTTTAAGAATTCTTGATAAAGATCTTATTGGTGTTTTTCTCTGTTTGTGGGACTGAAGCAGATCTGGTTGTATCTTAGAGCTTGGTTATAGACAATGGATCATGTGATGTGTATTGGATAGAAGCTAGAGGCACGGAGGTAAGAATAGCAGTCAGTAGGTTTCTGATATAGGGTGATGTTTATGTGACCATCATTTATTTGTACTATAGAATATAGGAAGTGGATCTCTTGTGTGAACTGGTCTAGGGTGAGGCTGATAGAGGGATGGAAATTGTTGAAACCATTGTGGAATTCTTCAAGGGTGTCCTTTCCATGGCTCCATATTATGAAGGTGTCATCAATATAGTGTAAGTAGGAGAGGGATACTAGGGGACAGGGGCTGAGGAAACATTGTTTTAGGTCAGCCATAAAAATGTTGGCATATGGTGGGGCCATGCAGGTAACCATAGCTGTGCCGATGACTTGAAAGTACAAATTGTTTGCAAAAGAGAAATAGTTGTGGGTGAGTACAAAAATCACATAGCTCAGCCACCAGGTATGCTATGGCATCATCGGAGATTGTGTTCTTGATCATTTGTAGTCCATCCTCATGTGGAATATTGGTGTAAAGAGCTTTTTCATCCATGGTGGCCAGGATGATGTTTTTAGGAAGATTACACATGCTCTGTAGTTTTCACAGGAAGTCAGTGGTGTCTTGAAGATAGCTAGGAGTGCTGGTATCATAGAGTCTGAGGAGACAGTCAGCATAGCTCGATAATCCTATTATAAGGGTGCCAATGCCTGAGATGATGGGACATCTGGAATTTCCAGGTTTATGGATCTTGGATAGCAGATAGAATACTCCTGGTCAGGGCTCTTAGGTAGTGTTTGTATGAATTTGGTCTTGAACTATAGCAGAGTTTTGTGAGAAGATGGTGTAGTTTCTTAGTAGAAGCCTGTTGGGAGTTAACTTATTTTAGGGGATGTGTGAAGTCACTTGGGGTGTGTCTAGACTACATGGCTCCATCGATGGAGCCATGTAGATTAGACAGATCAGCAAAGGGAAATGAAGCCGCGATTTAAATAATCGCGGCTTCATTTAAATTTACATGGCTACCACGCTGAGCCGACAAACAGCTGATTAGCTGTTTGTCGTCTCCGCGCGCTAGTCTGGACGCTCCACGCCGACCTGAAAGCCTTTTATCGACATCCCCGTTATGCCTCGTAGGATGAGGTTTACCAGGGAGGTCGATAAAAGGCTTTAATTTCTACAGGGGAGCGTCCAGACTAGCGCGCTGAGCCGACAAACAGCTGATCAGCTGTTTGTCAGCTCAGCGCGGCAGCCATGTAAATTTAAATGAAGCCGCGATAATTTAAATCGCGGCTTCATTTCCCTTTGCCAAACAAACAAATCTACATGGCTCCGTCGTCGGAGCCATGTAGTTTAGACGTACCCTTGGATCCTTGTCCACACCAGTTTTTCCACCTAACATTTCCAACTGTTGCTATCAACTGGTGCAGATTCATCAGTGGTTGGGGAGTTTGCTAGGGCACCAGCATTTTAAACACTGTACTATTTAGTTGTGCTCTGTGACAGTCAATATAAGGCCTGGGGCTTTGAGCCATAGTCAAAAACAAGTACAAGGGTTAAAACTGGCTGCAGTACCAGGACCAGGCCAAGGGCAGCACTGGAAGTGAGACTGAGGACAGGTTGTGGGGCAGCATCCATAGACAAATCAGGACTGTAGCTGAAGTCCAGATGCAGGCTGAAAGTCAAAGCTGGTGCGAGTCAGTCCGGGGCTCTGGATTGTCAGGAAGCAAGTGCAGGGATGGAGCATGACCAGAATAGGTATTGAGCAAGGCTGAACCAAAGTTTAATCAAGAACTGGATGAACAGTTTGGAACCCTGGGGAGGCTGTACCATTGTGAGTCATGGGAAGGTTTCTGGCCAAGTAGTACTGTTGCACAGACACATGTGCAGTTCTGATGGGCTCAGAATATTAGAAAGATGGAGCTACAATTTAATTTTGGAAAGGAAATTCTGAAATAAAAATCTAATATGCAGATTCCACTACAGCAGTAAGTACCTAGAAAGCTGGAGACAGAGATATCAAAGACATGAATATGTGATATAAATCACTATGTTGAGTTACCTTTGTGCCCATGAAGAACTCCATTCACATGTGTTAGTTGCATGAAACATCTCATGCAGGAACAACTGTTGGTTCCATTTAAAAATAAATTAGCGAGTAGGCTTTAGTCTTTTCTAAGGAAAAAGAAATAAATCTCCCTAATGTGTCCAATGCCCTATAGGAAATTAGTGTAGATCAGCAAATCACTCGGTCTAGTGAAGGACATTTCGCATCCAGCTCATCAGTATAATTTTCTATCCATTTAAAGCAGGGTTAAACTGAAGTGAGTAACTAATGGACTGAAGCATTTAATTTTGACAGAAAAATTTGCAAACTCAGAAAAAAAGGAATGTCTCTAGTGAAAGATCAGATATTAAATTTGTTTACAAGGATTTCAAATGTGCATCAACATGTATTTGTGCCAGATTCCCCATGAAAAGCATAATCATTAAAAGGGAATTACATCACGGGCCAAATCCTGCCCGATTTAAAGCACAGGCTTTAACCAATGACAGCATTGTTGCCTTTGAAAAGTATGAAATGGAAACCTTATTTCTTCTCCCTGAACACCATATAATTAGCAAAAGAAAACAATCCTATTGACCACCATCACGGACAGAAAGAGACATAAGAGCAAAAATACTTGACACAGGACAGCTCAGAATGTTTATTGTTTTTAAAAAATATGGTGACTGTGTGCATTTGTATATAAAGACATAGGGTGTGTCTAAACTACATGACTCCATCGATGGAGCCATGTAGATTAGGCTGATCGGCAAAGGGAAATGAATCCGCGATTTAAATAATCGCGGCTTCATTTAAATTTAAATGGCTGGCGCGCTGAGCCAACAAACAGCTGATCAGCTGTTTGTCGGCTCAGCGCGCTAGTCTGGACGCTCCCGTGCCGACCTGAAAGCCCTTTATCGACCTCCCCGTTATGCTTCGTAGGATCAGCTGTTTGTCGGCTCAGCGCGCCAGCCATTTAAATTTAAATGAAGCCGCGATTATTTAAATCACGGCTTCATTTCCCTTTGCCAAACAAACAAATCTACATGGCTCCATCGACAGAGCCATGTAGTTTAGACGTACCCATAGTGGGGAGGGAGGGATGTAATGTGTAGGAAAGAGAAAAATACTCAACATACAAATATATGCAAGATGTTAATAATTGCAATATATGCAATAACTTATGAAGGTTCAGGTTTTAAAAAGAAGATGTATTATAGGTCTCGTAAAATATGGATCTAATTTGTACGGTGCTAACTGTGCATACAAATACAAGTATTTGCACATGCAAATGCCCACGTCCTTTTCTGCAGGCCCACTTATATATGCAAGTATCCAATCTGCCCACACACAATGACTGAAGTGTGCAAATTGGGCATAGAAATGTACACATTTTTGTACAGGACTCTGAGAATCTGCTGTTCTGAAATTATGGGCCCTAGTATTTTTGTGAATTTAACAATAACAAATGTAATTATATGTAATTAATAGTAATAAATCATCATGGCCTAATACATGCATATTTTTATAGCCATATAATTGTCTGTGTAATTCCTGATATTTAGAATCTGCTGCTTAATTACACTCCAGTATCTAAGCTTTCATTTTAGTCTCAAGTCCTTATGCTGAGAAAATAAACTTGAAAATGGGATTGATCCAAAATATAACTGATGTACTTATAGCTGGTAAGTTTACAGGCAGAGTGGAATGACAGCTCTGAGGATACAGTAGAGTCTGGATTATCCAACCTTCGGTAATCCGACATTCCACTTTATCTGACCCTGCAGCTCCCAGGGACAAAGCGGTGGGCCGGGAGAATGGCCCCGCTCGCTGACCTGTCAGTCTCCTGGAACCGCTGATGTTGCTCCTGCCGGCGCCGCTTCCTCCCCGGGGAGCTGCAGGATTGGATAAAGCCCCGTGGCTCTCCTGGAGCTGCTGATGCCACTCCTGCCGGCACCACTTCATCCCCGGGAGCTGCAGACATCAGCGGCTCCAGGAGAGCGACGGGGCAGTGAGTGGGGCCGTTCTCCCAGTCTGTGCCCTGGAGCTGCTGATGCCTGCAGCTCCCGGGGTCAAAGTGGTGCCGGCAGGAGCGGCATCAGCGGCTCCAGGGTGCAGGCCAGAAGAATGGCCCTGCTCGCTGCCCCATCACTCTCCTGGAGCCGCTGATGCCGCTCCTGCCGGCGCCGCTTTGTCCCCAGGAGCTGCAGGCATCAGTGGCTCCAGGAAAGCGACGGGGCAGCAAGCGGGGCCATTCTCTCGGTCTGCGCCTGGGAACTGCAGGGAGGGAAGGGACCAGGGTCAGGCAGGAATGGGGACCAAGCGGTGCCGGCCACAGTAGAGTCCCTATCATCTGACATTTTTGGTAATCCAACCACCTGTCAGTCCCGTTTAGGTCGAATAATCGGGACTCTACTGTATGTCTACACAGCAGTGTTATTTCAAAATAACTGATGTTATTCCAAAATAACATAGTGCACATCTACACTACAAGCCGTTATTTCGAAATAATATCGTGCTGGAGGACTTCTTACTCTGACTCAGGGTAACCCTCATTTCACAAAGAATAAGGGTACATCTACACAGCAACATTATTTCGAAATAATAATGAGAGTTATTTCAAAATAACTTAGTCCGCATCTGCACAGCCAGCAATTATTTCGAAATAATGTTGACATATTGTTAAGATGGAGGACTTCTTACTCTGACTCCTCTAACCCTCATTGTACGAGGTGTAAGAGAAGTTAGAGGAAGAGTGCTTTATTTCGAAATAAGTGCTGTGTAGACACTCTCAATTTTGAAATAAGCTACACAATTGCGGTAGCTCAATTTGTGTAGCTTATTTCGAGTTCAGCCTTCCTGCGTAGATGTGTTCTTCCTTTGAGTTCCTGCTGTGTAGACAGCACCAAACACTGAATTAAGCTATTTCAACTTAAGCTAAACAATTGACATATCTGAAGTTGTGTAGCTTACTTCAATTTTAGCCTTGCTGTGTAGATGTAACCTGAAAGAAGAGTGATCAAGGGTGGAATTTCAGGCGGGCAGGAAGAGCAGCAGCTCCCTTCACCAGCTAGGTGTCAGAGGCATGCACGGAATGCAAGTACTTTCACCTCACTCCCTTAGCGTCCAGGGCACGGGGTGAAAAGCAAGCCGTGTCCCAGAGCGCATGGCTGCTGCCATTCCTATTTGCCTGAAATTCCACCCCTGAGCGTGATATGCTCCAATTCATCTTAATGGAGTTTTAACTCTGAAGCCTGAAAATGAAATGCAAATATTAGTATTGTTAATGTTTTAAGTGGTAATAATTTTGGCAGAAGTATCATCTGAAGGGAGGTACGGCACTGCTATGCTCCTCCCTAAGGTTTCCCCTCCAATACCTATATCCTTAGTAACAGGTATAGGCCACAACACCCATTGGGGGTCTCTACTTTCACTGTCACCAAATTCGGGTCACACCAACCTCCCTGGGTTCTAAACTATGAATCCATGCTGTCCTGGTGCTCTGGTGTGGCAGATTCCCAACTCTGTGCAAACTAATTAAGCTTCCCCTATCTGAGTCACGGCACCAATAGCTGAAGAAAATGTAACCCTGCCTGTTCACTAGCCCAGGGTGAGGTTATTCAGCATAGGGGAAGCCTTGTGATTTCTAACACAACTGTGGGAGGCTAGGCCTGAGGCTCCTTGGTGTGCTCTGTGTTGTGTATGTTGTGTATGCACCTCAGATCAGACCCACTCAGACAAATCACCAGAAATAAGCTTTGTTTTATAAAAAAGCATAGAACAGGATCACAGTTCAGCATGCAAATCTCTGCACGCAGACTGCATGCTGCTTCTAGCTCGGTCCCTGCTGAGACTCTGCTGGGGGCAGAGGGCACATCCTGGCAGGAAGCAGGAAGTTTTCCCAGCATGCCACCGTTTGTAGTCCACAACTCATAGTTCCCAGGCCTGCTGTTGAAGCACACTGGACCTTGAGCTACACATATATTGTTGTTTGATGGGTAGATATAGGGGCAAGGAGCAATGGGGTAGATCAGGGCTACTCAACACGTGGCCCACGGCCCATTTGTTTGCAGTCCATGGTGTGGTTTGGGTTTACACGAGACTGAACACGTGGCTCGTGGGTGGGATCCTTTGAAAATGGCCTCCACTGAGAACACGCTCCACAATAGTAAGGCATCTCCTGGTGGAGCGAGCATTGAAAGAAGCAAGCGGGCGGGCTGCATGGAACAGATGGGTACACGGTGTCAGCATTTTTAGCCCCCAGGGAGGAAGGGCCGGGAGTGCTGGGGCAGTGTGAGAAGTGCTTTGTATTCATGCCTGTCAGTGTGAAAGAAGCTATTTGCAAATATTTGCATACGTATTTGCATGTAGATGCGCCCACACTTAAGTTGCAGCTCTTGGCATGTGCTGTGAGTATCATTGTGGCCTCCAGGGCTTCCAAAGTTGAGTAGCCCTGGGGTAGATAGTTGATCTAAGAGTGATGATAAAGATGTGGCATGAAGAATTCAATCCCACTCCTCTCCAAATGTGAAGTCATCTGTACCTTGAAGTTAGATATAGGTGGAAAGGAGAAGAGGTACTGTATAGATTATAAAGCCAGAAGTGACCACTGTGATCATCAGGTCTGATCTCTGGCATATCACGACCATACAATTTCCTTGAATTAATTCCTGTTTGAACTAGAGCATATATTTCAGAAAAAAATCCAGTCTAGATTTAAAATTTTCCAGTAATAGAGAATCTACCTCAATATTTGGTAAACTGTTCCAATAATTATTTACCCTCACTGTCAAAAAAATTATATCTAATTTAAATTGTCTAGTTTTAACTGCACCTTCTCTTTTATAAGCTAAATAAATTGAGCTCTTTGGATTTTTCACTATAAGGCATGTTTTACAATCATCTAATCATTCTTGTGGCTATTCTCAGAACCCTTTCCAATTCGTGTGTGTGTATTCAGAACAGAGACCGAAGCAAAAAAGCAAGAAAGGTGGCAGTTGCCAGTAAATCCAGTGAAACCCTGGAAAAAACTTGGGTGATAGCTTTGGTCTGTAGGTTGAAGAGGCTTGGGGGTTGTAAGCTGCGAGCTGGTCTACACTAGGAATGTGCATCAGCATAGCTATGCATCAGCATAGCTCAGAAGTGTTAAAAATCCACACTCCTAAGAGGTAGCCATGCCAGCCTAACCCCCTGCATAAACAATGCTAGTCTGATGTAAGAATTCTGTTGACCTAGCAATCACCTCTCACAGTGGTAGATTAACTACAATGATGGTAGAACCTCTCCTGTCGCTGTAGTGAGTATCAGATGGAACTGTTATTAGCAGCACAGCAGCAACACTGCAGTTGTACCACAGTAGCATTTTAAATGTAGACATTCCCTATAAAACTGTTCCTTTTATTCTTGGTTCCTTCAGCAGTCAGAGGAGTAGGACTTTGTACTTTCTTTATATATAAAAAAACCTGCATAAAATGCCATACACCTTCAATTTCTGTTTGCAGCTAGGGTAAAAGTAAATGCCAGGACTCACCAGTGTGCTGGCATCTTTGGCAAGGTGGTGGGTTGGCTCTGGGGCACTCAAAGAGGCGGGGCTTTCAGTGGAAGGGGCGGGGATAGAGCAGACTCCTCCAGTCAACTTCTTAGGGCAGTCGCTGCTGCAGCAGCCAAGAGCCTCAGGGCTGCAGCGGAGGCAGACGGGCGCTTAGGGCTCCAGTGGTGATTTAAAAGGCTATATTAAATTGCCAAGCTGCAGGGCAGCTGCCCTCTTTGCTCCCCCTTCACTGATGGCCCCGCTGGAAGGACCCAGCAGTGCAGCTGGACCCTACAGGAAGGCCGCCAATGAAAAAAGTAGGGGGACAAAAGGGTGTAGTGACGTTAAAGCACTGCTGTGGCATCTCTTTAAGGAGGGTTCTTAAAACCCTGCTTTACCCTGGGCTTTGTACAGGCCAGTACTGGTGGCTGGTTCTTACTGGTAAACCATAGCAGCCTGTACTGGCTCACCTTCACCTCTGCTTGCAACTGGAACATCCCTAGCCACTCAGCCAAAGATAGCCTCTCAGCCAACGATCTGATTCGCCTCTTTAGCCACAACATCACATGTTCAGCTGCTTATCCACAAGACTTCAGTCTTTTTCTGAGTCCCCACCTTACTACACAAAGCTTCTCCCTGCCTCATTGAAAAATGAAGACAAATTTTTATCTAAAATTTTTAAAGTGCAAGTAAGAAAATCTACACTTAAATTTGCTCCCCAAGAAATAAGTTCGTTTGGACAGCGTGTTCAAATGATAACAGATGACATGGCTTTGTATATTGCAACCAGTGTCAACAGAACTGCCCAAAACAGCCAAAATTCCCAAGAGAAAATGTCTGGAAGATCTACAAACCAAATCTTTATCAAGCCATTTGATCATTTGGATGATGGCGACCCTAGGATTTAGTTTGCAATGAGATCACATACTATTAGAATTTGCTATTCTCAGGAGTCATGATTGGTCAATTTCAGTAGTTCACAAGTTGATAAGATTGATCGTAAAATGCTTGGAGCCTCAGTGGAAATGCTGTTATCCACGAGATATCTGGAAAAGCATGAGAACTATTTTTTAACTGTACAGCACACACGGGGTCAGTGAAAAGCAAGCAGAACTTGGCTACATTTTTTTTTGATGGGTATCATTCAATGAAAGTTTTGATAATTTAATTTTCAAAATATGTTTCACATTATTTCTTTTACTCCTCTGATTTAAAAAAAAATCCTGGCTTTGTAATTTAATGAAGCAATAAGGATAATTTGCATCTTTCTATGGCAGTAATGATAACTAGATCACAGTATTTATGTTATGTGCCACTCCAGCAAGGACTCTGCCCATCCCTTAGAAACATGGACCAACAGAATAGAAGACCCTTTTAATCCTGGAAAACAGAGAGCTTGTTTTCCAGAGGGGTTCAATACATATGATGCCTATTGACTTCATTAGGAGTTCGTTTTGCTCAGAATTTCTGAATATGAGGCCTGCAATAAGCTAAATTTGGGACTTTCCTAGGATCTTTGAAAGTATGAGGCACAATACTGTTATTGAACTGAATAATCACCTAATGGAGTGAGTAGGCCTAGGTTTGCCTACCAACCCCTAAGGAACTTAAGAAAAGAAGAGGATTTCAGACCCCATTTGACCAGCTCTATTTATAATATCAGTAGAAAAACTACAGAATAAATCTTCCACTTAATGGTATGGATCAAGTTTACAGTATAAACAAGTTAGAAAAATCTCTCTCCTTCTGATATCCATATTGTGTCTATTCCGCATACACTTTGGCATTCTTGGGGGAATTATTTACAGTGCTGAAGGATTAAAGTTGTTCCATTACTTAAATTCTTCCATTAGGTAAAATAAGCAAATAATTAGCCTGTCCTTCAAAAAAATTTTTTTCATCCTGTTTTTCCTCTGAGTTGTCGGGCTTGAGCCTGTGCATGTTTAGAAAAGAGGGAGTAACAAACAACATTGCTATTGCCATAAGAAAATAATAATTTTTTTCTACATAGAAAACATGGGGGGGGGGGTAGGGGGGAGCCCAGACATCAGTCACATAACTAACCAATTTGAATCAAACTTGTCCAGCCTGTTTCTCTAATTTGAGAGCTAGAAAAGATAAGTGCAAGAGGAATTTAAGATAACTACAGCAACTTGAGGAACAAGATCTTCCCCAAATGTAACTACATCTCTGTCAGCCAGCAGTGCAATGTTATTCTTGAAATTCACTCAACTTTCTAAATGGCCCAGCATCTGGAATGCTACACTAGGCCCTTTCAGCCAACCCCAGAAAGCCACTTTTGTTCTAAACTTTTCCCATCATGCTCTGACTTACCCTGTCAAAAGTTTAACCTTTTTGTACATTGCCAGGAATGTGAACTTCCACTGTGTTACAAATGACTAATGCTCCTTCAACTCTCTACTGCAGAAATGACAGGGTTAACTGCACCTTTTTACCAATGAGCCCAGTACTTCACTCCTTGCAAAGACAACAGTTTTTGCTGCATTAGGGTTGCAGCACTGGACTCCTTTATTATTAACCACTCCCTGGATTTTTCTTACTGATGCCTGGTCTACACTAGAAAATAAGGTTGGTTCAACTACACCAGTCAGAGGTGTGAAAAATCCCCCTGAATCCTTGCATAGTCATTGTAAGGTCAATGGAGGACTCCTTCCATCATTCTGTTACTGCTTCTCGGGGAGGCAGATTACCTACACTGATGCAAGAATGCCTTCCATCAGCATAGGTAGCATCTACACCGAAATGCTATAGCTGCACAACTACACTCCTATGGCTGTAATGTTTTAAGCATAGAACCATAGTTACTGGAGAAAGGGGAGATGATTACAGAAATGGCAGGAGCCTTCTGCAGAATAGCAATAACCAGCAACACAGAGTTTGGATAACTTCCAGAGACCATCCTATTCAATGAAAGACAGCCAAAAATTGGCCGATGCCAAGACATTTTACAAAATGAATAAGTAGGACAAATGAATACACAATTTTGTTAGGAATTTTACTTGCCACACACTACACACTCATGAATTATTCCCTGTAACAGTAATCACTGATGCTAGTGAATACTGACCTTTGTCATGCTACTGGGCCATTGGCCTTAGTAACCCTGACCCAGATCAGGTAACTGAGAAAAGGACATAATGTGCATTTGCCTCAGAGCAGCAGTCCTGTGAGTGACATTATTAGTACATTCCTCTTCTGGTCTTTGTAGTTTAAACCAAGTGTTGAAAATGGTTCTGCCAAAACATGGTTTCTGCATATCCAAAGTCACACCCAAGAAACAAATAAAAAGAAAAAATCCACTTCCAGGGCACTAGAAAAGGAATCCTTCTTTTTCCTTCAATAGCCAGACCATTAAATTAGATTTAAAGCAGGAAGGAGGGGGACGAGAGAGAGAGAGAGAGAGAGAGAGAGAGAAGTCAAACATAGAATTAATTATTTATTTTCTACCTCTTTGCACTCAACAAAATAGCATTGATCACATCACTACAAGCACACACAGAACCATCCCAGTAATTTTATGAAACAGATGTTTCTGTACATTAAATTATATCTTACTCTTCAGATGGAGCACTTTAGAAAAAGGCATCTCTTTATACCAGGGGTGGGGAACCTTAGACCCAGGTGCCAGATGCAGTCCCCGTCTTGCCAGGATCCAGCTCCTGGGGCTCATGACTCCTCCCCTGCAGCATTGAGGAGCCTATGCTGGCACCCCAACCCCTGCTGTACCCCACCCAACTGATTTTTCTGTGGGTCAGTGGCCCGCGACCCAGAAAAAGGTTCTGCACCCTTGCTTTATAGTTTCACTATCAATTCAACCTGGATTGGAATTTCTTGACAAATATATCCCTACTGAATGGCAGAGAAAGGACTTAAGACATCAAAGCTAAAAAAAAAATAAGTTTGTCTTCCATGTGGCATACTACAGCAATGCACAACCCATATCTCATAGGTAGGGCCCTACCAAATTCATAGCCATGCAAAATGCATCATGGACCATGAAACTGGGTGTCCTCCCATGAAATCTACTCTTTTGTGTGCTTTTAGCCTATACTATGCAGATTTCATGGGGGAGGCCGGTATTTCTCAAATTGGAGGTCTTGACCCAAAAAGTAACTGGAGGAGATTACAAGGTTATTTTAGGAGAATCATGGTATTGCCACCCTTATTCTGTACTTCCTTCAGAGCTGGCAGCTGGGGTGGGGCAGTTGTAATGTTGTGAGAGTGCCCAGTAGTGACAACACGCTGAATGCTCAGGGAGCAATTCCTACCAGTACCTGGCAGATGTCTTCACTGTAGTCTCATTCTGGTTTTACGGCTTTTCGGGTAGCACCTCTCAGCCCAGCTTAGATTTGAAGCAGCATTAAAAAAGGTGAGGTGATGACTAACTAGCTTACATGAGAGGGATAAATATGAGGCATCTTGCAGAGGGACCCCGGGTTTTCATCTTGTCAGCATTGGAGCATTGATCCAGATTGGCAGAAGCCCAGCTCCACCCCTCCCCCATTTAACTTGCTTGGCCAGTGTAGGGGGAGCAATTATTGGTAACAAGACGGAAGGTGCTTGTGTGTGTGTGTGTGTGTGAGTGTATGAATGTAATGTATCATATGCATATGATAAAGAATTGATTGATCTATGTATGTTCAATAATTGTGTTGTGTTGGCTTATCCCCCTGAAAAAGATCCTGGTGCTTCTTTTAAGCACAACAGCTACCCCTCTGAAGATAAAGAGTTTTGTCATTCATTTCTGTCATATCAAGAGGAATTCCTCAACCTTAACACATCTACAGGTATTAATTATATAGACACACCTCATGACCTACTTGTAGTGCAAAGAAATGTAGAAATGGTGTATGAAAAAAATACCTGTTTATTCATCTAGAAGCTGTAATTGATGGTGAGGATAACCCTGGAAGGATTTACTGTTCTCTGCAAACACTGAACCAAGAAATTTTGGTAGAGAATGAATCAGACAAATCTGATCATTCTTATCCTTACTCTGTGCTTGTTACTCAGAGGCTACATCTACACTGGCCCCTTCTCCAGAAGAGGCATGCTAATTTAGAACTTTGGAATAGGGAAATTCACGGGGGATTTAAATATCCCCCGCGGGATTTAAATAAACATGGCCGCCGCTTTTTTTCCGGCTTGGGGAAAATCCGGAAAAAAGCGTCTACTGGCGCGATCCTCCGGAATAAAGCCCTTTTCCGGAGGATCTCTTATTCCTTCTCGCAAGTAGGAATAAGAGATCCTCCGGAAAAGGGCTTTATTCCGGAGGATCACGCCAGTTTAGACGCTTTTTTCCGGCTTTTCCCCAAGCCGGAAAAAAAGTGGTGTCCATGTTTATTTAAATCCCCCGTGGATTTCCCTATTCCAAAGTTCTAAATTAGCATGCCTCTTCCGGAGAAGGGGCCAGTGTAGACGTAGCTAGAGTGTTTTGCCAGTGCTAGAATTAGAATAAGGACTAAAGCTACTCTATACCACTGGACTACGTCTAGATTGCATCCCTTTTTCGTAAAAGGGATGCAAATTAGACGTATCGCAATAGCTAATGAAGCGGGGATTTAAATCTCCCCCACTTCATTAGCATAAAAATGGCTGCTGCTTTTTTTTGGCACGGAGCTTTGCCAGAAAAAAGCGCCAGTCTAGATGCGGATCTTTCAGAAAATAAAGCCTTTTCCGAAAAATCCCTTATCCTTTATTTTAAGAGGGATAAGGGATCTTTCGGAAAAGGCTTTATTTTCCACAATATCCGCGTCTAGACTGGCGCTTTTTTCCGGCAAAGCTCCGTGCCGAAAAAAAGCGGCAGCCATTTTAAATGCTAATGAAGCGGAGGAGATTTAAATCCCCGCTTCATTAGCTATTGCGATACGTCTAATTTGCATCCCTTTTACAAAAAAGGGATGCAATCTAGACGTAGCCCTGGAGTGGCACAAAGCAGTCTCAGCAGAACCAAAATCCAACCCTGTCATGGCTCCTTCCCCACTCTGGCATGATAAATGCAGAAGTGGGGGCCAGCAAAAATACCCCAAAATCTTATCTACCAGGCTTTGGTATAAAACTTCCCCCCAAAATCTTAACAACCTAGGTTTTGGGAATAAAATCTCCTCCTCCACCACCCAAATATTAATAAAGAAAATCAGGGGAGAGACTACTTGGGAAATCTCACCCCTAAAGTGCAAACCAGGACACAACCATTAACCAATACCAGGTTAGTAAAAGAACTAGGGGTCACTAAATTAACTAGGACTGGCTACACTCATCAGCTTTAGATCTAAGGTACAAGAACTAGGGGGTCACTAAATTAAATTATTATACAGCAGGTTTAAAACAAACAAAAAGGAAGTATTTCTTTACATAATACACAGTCAATCTGTGGAACTCCCTGCTAGAGGATGATGTGAAGGTAAGACTTTAACAGGGTTAAAAAAAGAACTAGACTCTGTCAGAAGTGGGAGTGGGCAACTGGGGACCCTCCAGGATATTCGGCAAAATGGATCTTTGGTCTGAACCAGTATAACCGTTCTTATATGGAACCTAAACATTCTAAGATGCCAGCTCCTAGAATCCCCATGCAGGCAAGTCTCCTATTGAAGTCAACCCTGAGACCATTTTGCAGACAGAGAAGTCCATGGGAGCTTTACTTGCGGTGTCAGACCTTCCGTAAAAAAAAATGAGATTTGTAGGCCTTCCATATATAGCATCTCATATCAATCACAGAATTCTTCCTCACACCGCAGGAATATTTAAAAGTATTCTTCTGGTTTTGGTAAAATAAAGTATTTTCAAGTTGAGAAATGTTTCATTCTGTGTACAGTCTCCTCTGGTCCTGCAATCCTTCCTCAGCCACAGCTGCTGGGACTTCAGTGGGATTCCTTCACTGCAATGTCTCAGTGACAGCACTCATTACAGCAGTGGTCACCAAACAGTAGATCAGGATCTACTGATATATTCTAGAGTTTCTGACTGGCGTTCATGACTGGTTGGGCCAGAAACTATCAAGTGCTGGCACTTCAGTTGCCCCTCCCCCACTGTCATGCTGCTCCTGCCCTCTGCCATAAAGCTGCCCCCCTGGGAGCCTACTGCTTGCTGTGCAGGGTGCAGAAGGGAAAAGAGGAGGGTGCTGATATCAGGGTATCATCTCTTACCCCCACTCCTGTACCCTATCTCCACACAGAGAGAAAGGGATGGAGGGAGCTTGGCAATGCAACTCTCTGTCACACTCTCACAGTAGGGGTATGTCTACACTACAGCACTAATTCAAACTAACTTAATTCAAATTAGTTAATTCAAACTAAGCTAATTCGAATTAGTGCATCTAGACCTAAAAACTAATTCGAATTAGCGTTTTCCTAATTAGAACTAGCATGTCCACACTGAGTGGACCCTGATCCGAAGTTAAGGCTGGCCGGAACCAGTGCTGACAGGGCATCAGGTTAGGACTTAGAGCATGGAGCTGCTGTCTCAGGCTAGCCGAGGGCTGTGCTTAAAGGGACCCGACCCCCACCCCGGACAGACAGTTCTCAGGGTTCCCCGCTTGCTTGTATATCTCGATGAGGGACAGCAAAGCAGTCCTGTCTTGGCGTGCCCTAAGTGCCCACACTCGGCACATCACAGCACTCAGCCATCAGCCCGGCTGCCCTTGCCGCAGGCTGCCATCCGGGGGAGTCAATCGGGGGGGCTGTCAGGATCCAGGAGTCCCTGCAGGAGAGCTTCCATCCCAAGGAGCCTGCAGAGCCACCCCAGTCCTCCCTTACCTCCTTCCAGTTACCCTTCCCTAGCCCCCCTCCTGATGTAAAAATAAAAGGACACGTGTTCAAAAATAGAAACTCTCTTTATTTAACAACATTGGGGGGGGAGGGAGAGGGCTTAACCTCTGTGGTGACTGGGGAAAAGGAGGTGGGAGAGAGAAAGAGAGAGGGTGGAAGAGAGCAGGGGGAAACATGGGAGGAGGGAGCTGGAAGGGGGAAGCCAGTGGAAGAAGGAGGAGGGGAAGTATAAAACTATGGTACGTCATATCTTCAGTACTGTGTACAGATGTGGTCTCCTCACCTCAAAAAAGATATTTTGGCCTTGGAAAGGGTTCAGAAAAGGGCAACTACAATGATTAGGGATTTGGAACAGGTCCCATATGAAGAGAGGCTAAAGAGACTGGGACTTTTCAGCTTAGAAAAGAGGAGACTGAGGGGGGATATGATAGAGGTCTATAAAAGCATGAGTGGTATGGAGAGGGTAAATAAAGAAAAGTTCTTCATTAGTTCCCATAATAGAAGGACTAGAGGACACCAAATGAAATGAATGGACAGCAGGTTTAAAACTAACAAGCGAAAGTTCTTCTTCACACAGCACATAGTCAACCTGTGAAACTCCTTGCCACAGAAGGCTGTGAAGGCTAGAACTATAACAGAGTTTAAAGAGAAGTTAGATAAATTCATGGAGGTTGGGGTCCATGGAGTGCTACTAGTGGTAGTTACGGTGTCCCTGGCCTCTCTTTGTGGAAGGCTAGAGATGATGGCATGAGACAAATTGCTTGGTCATTGTCTTCGGTCCATCCCCTCCGGGGTACCTGGTGCTGGCCGCTGTCTTCAGACAGGCTACTGGGCTAGATTGGTCTGACCCAGTATGGCCATTCTTATGTTCTTATTTTCTAAGCTCAGGGTTGGGGGTCTCACTGGACCAACTTGATTTTCATGCAAACCTGCTGCTGGGTTCGCATGTGGCTTTTGGTGGCCAGGCTGGCAGCTATCCTGCCCTAGACGGCTGCCCTAGACGGCTGCATTCCTGTGCCTAGTGCGGAGGTCATGGATGTTGGAGGCCTCCCCCCAAAACTCAATGAGGTCCACGATCTCCACACTAGACCAGGCGGGCGCCCACCTCTTGCAGCCCCGGGCAGGCTCCTGGGAGCCGCCAGGCTGGTCCTGGGAAGAGGCAGAGGGCTGGGTGGCAGGCTCATCTTGTGCCAGGTGCAGGGTCTGCTGGCTGGGTGCTGGCAGGCTTGCAACTGGCACAAACACCGTAGCCAGACCATGGCCCTTTAAGGGCTCTGGGGCCGGGAGGGGAGCAGAAGAGTTTCCCTGGTTTGGCCCAGAGTGGCCACCAGGGCAAGCTGGGAGGGGCTAGCCTCCAACTAGTTTGAAGTAAGTGGCTACACAGCCCTTAATTCAAACTAGGCGTTAGTCCTTGTAGAATGAGGTTTATCTAGTTTTATCTAGTTTGAATTAAGCGCTCCGCTAGTTCCAATTTAATTTTTTTTTAAATTAATGGAGATTGCCTATCTCCTAGAACTGGAAAGGACCTTGATAGGTCATAGAGTCCAGTCCCCTGCTTTCACAGCAGGACCAAGTACCATCCCTAACAAATTGTTGCCCCAAATCCATAAATGGCCTCCACAAGGATTGAACTCACAACCCTGGGTTTAGCAGACCAATGCTCAAACCACTGAGCTATCCCTCCCCCCATTAATTAAATTTGAACTAGTGGTTTCTACGGCTGTTAGTTCGAATTAACTTTGTAGCGTAGACATACCCTATGTGTATATGTCTGTCATTCTCACAAACACACACTGTCCTTCACTCTCATCTCCCAACCCAACACATACATGGGTGGTTGTTGTTACTTCTGTTGCTGCTTGCAAAGTGTGTTAATTTCGGTGTTTGATGAATGTGCATTTCATAATTTTCATTTCTCTCTTACACTTAAATTAAATTCTTTGAGTAGTGAGTTCATGCCTAACCTGGCGTGGCTGGAGTAATTATTCCTGTGGAAATTGCTGCTCCCAGAAGTGGCTGGCACATCCCTGCAGCCCCTGAGAAAGGCAGAGCAGGGAGTGTCCACATGCTGTCCTTGCTTGTAGATACCACTCCTGCAGCACCCATTGATTAATAATGGGGAGTTGTGGTCAATAGAAGCTGTGCGCTCAGTGCCTATAGATGAGGGGCAGCACATGGTGCCATGGAGCCATTGCTGTACATGCCAGCTGCATTCAGGAGTGGTGCAAGACCAGGGCAGGAGTAAACCTGCCTTAACTCTACTGCTCTACACCTGGAAGTCATCTCAGTTAAACTGTGCAAGCCTGAGCCTGCTTCCTGAACCTTCTCCTACGCCCAACCTTCTACCCCATATGTGAGTCCACCTGCACACAAACTGCTTCCCAGACCTTGCACATGAAACCCATCCTGGACCCTTCTGGCTAAGCCTGGAGCCCCTCCCACACTCCTTGGTCCAATACCAGAGTCTCCACTTCAACCCCCATATCCCAGCCTGGTGAAAGTGAGGGTATGTCTACACATCAAAGTTATGTAGAAATAACTGTGCTAGCATCTACACTGCCAAACCGCTATTTTGAAATTATTTCGAAATAGCGGAAGGCTTATTTTGAAATTGGTAAACCTCATTCTAATGAGGAATAGCACCTATTCTGAAATCGCTATTTCAGAATAGGCGTTGTGTAGACAGGGAATAGGGGCTATTTTGAAATAGGGGGCCTCTAGTCCTTCCCAGGGTGCTCTGGTGGCCACTCTGGCCACAAACAGGAAAACTCTTCTCCTTCCCTTCTCCCCCTCCCCCAGAGCTCTTAAAGGTGTGTAGTCTGCCCAGAGCCTTTGTGCCTAGCACCAGGTCTGCCAGCCCTGAGCTACTGTGCTGTTGACCCTGACCCAGTGGCACAAAATCAGCCAGCCCTCTAGCAGTCCTCCAGCTCCTAAGAACCTGCCAGGGGCCGGAAGAGACGGGTGCCTTCCTGCTCTTGTGAGGAGGTCATGGACCTTATTGAGGTTTGGGGGGATGCCACCAACCTCCACAATCTCCGCATGAGACGCAGGAATGTGGCCATCTATGGCCATGTGGCTGTCAGTATGGCCGACAGAGGACACTCCACACACAGGTACAGGTGCGGATGAAGATCAAAGAGCTGCGGCAGGTCTATGCCAGGCAGAGACGGCCGATTTCGGCCTTACTGTGGGCCCTGATGATGGCATGGAGGAGGAGGGCCAGAAGCCAGAGGAGGCCAGGGTCACCACCCAACTGAGCCAGGACCCCCAAGCAGTCCCTGCGGACCTGTCTGAGACCGGGAACAGGACATCATGTTAGTTCCAGCACTGTCCCCTTATGCAAGGAGGTGGGGTGGAGGACCAGGGACTGTGCGCCTAGGATTTGCTGGCCATAGATCACACAGCAACCTGTGCACATGCAAGCATGTGCCATGCCACTCTTGGGCACGTGGCCCAGCTGGCTGCCACACAGGGGCCTTGGCCTGTTAGCCACAAGGGAGTGTGGAGAGACATGACATGCTCCTGACCCCGGGATGGGACACGGCAGGATGACCTCCCTCCACAAGCCCCCTCTATAAGGAGGCGGGGACACCCCCCCTCAACATAGCAAAATACAGCACAGTGGCATGGGCGCAGTCCCGTGGCAGCTTCATTCCAGGGGATAGCAGAGCCCTCTGTACATCCCAAACATGGCCTGTGTTCAAGGCAAGAACAGTTGTCCTTGCCTTGCAGAGTAGGGCTGTGCTTCAGGCACTGTGAGCTCAGGGAGGACTGAGCATTTGTCCTTGTTCTCCACAGCTGAACCAGCTGTGAGTGGAGGGCACACCACACCACACAGGACATCTTCCCGCATCTGACGGTTCCGCACGCCCACCCGTCCAAGGGACGAATCCCAGTGGCAGTGCCTGGGGGCACTGTAAGCCCTGCACCACACCCTCGACCACTGGGTTGAAGAAGACCTGCAGCTCCAGCGGGAGAGGTGGCAGGAGCAGCTTGCCCAGGGCCATGCCATCTGTGCCAGTCTCCAGACCCTGGTGCAGAGCATGCTGCCTCCTGCTGCTCCAGCCTCTGCTGCCTCCCCAGCGATCGCTCCTCCTCCCACTCTCTCTCCCCCTCCTGCTTCTTCCTCCACACCTTCCACACACCCCCTGTGACGCTGAAGCCCCCGCACCCGTGGTGTAGCCACGAAAGACGCTTTGACCCTGAACTTCTCCTTCCCCTTCCCCTTTTTTCCCCACTTCTAGCTCCCTCCTCCCAAGTTTTCCCCTCCCGTCTCCCACCCTCTCTCCTCCCCTCTCCCGCCTTCTTTTCCCAGTCTCACCGGAGTTTCATTTCCCACCCAGTTTGGTTCAATAAACAGAGGTCAGTTTGTTAAAAAAAAACCTGTCTTTATTTTCCAAGAGGAACAGGGAGAAGAGAAGGGTAAGTGGAAGGATGTGAGGGAGGAGTGAGACACAAGCCTCCAGTGGGGTGGACCAGGGAGCACTGTTACTGTTCCTCCAGGTAGAAGCTCTCCCTCAGGGCCTCCCAGATGCAGACAGCCCCACGATGGGCCTCCCGGAGGGCAGCTGTGTGGGGCAACACATACAGGCTAGCCAAGTGCTCAGCCTCAGCCACCCAGCATGGCAGAAAGGCCTCCCCTTCCGCTTACACATATTGTGCAGCATACAGCACGCTGCTACCACGTGTGGAATATTCTGCTCTGAGGGTATGTCTACACTGCCACCCTAGTTCAAACTTGCAAATGTAGGCATTCGAACTTGCAAATGAAGCCCGGGATTTAAATATCACGGACTTCATTTGCATGTTCCCGGGCACCGCCATTTTTAAATGCCCCGTAGTTCGAACTACCTGCCCGCGGCTACACGCAGCACGGATTAGGTAGTTCAAATTAAAGCTCCTAATTCGAACTACCGTTACTCCTCCTGCAAGGAATTCCTCCTACCAGGGTGCCAAACCCCTCGATGATGGCATTGACATCTGCCAGGTGGATGATTTGGTGGACCATGATGGTGTTGATCGCCCTGACCACCTGCAGAAGTACACACAAAGCCCAATAATAACAGGAGCAGCAGGGTGCCTGAGATTTCCCCCCTCTCTTCACTAATCCCCTGCTCCCCCATGTACCAGGAGCAGCCCCCAGCAATCCTGGCCATTGCAGTCAGGCCTTTGTGCAGCTGGTACAGAACGAACCCTCCTGGGGAGGGGACTTACACCACCCCAAGGGCAGCCCATTCCCTCCTTCCACCCCCCTTGTGGGACAGTCACCCAAGCTTGCCATACCTGCACGAGCAGAGCTCCGATGGTGGATCTCTCCACACCAAACTGGTTCCCCATGGATCGGTAGCGCTATCTGGCGTGGAGAGCTTCCAGAGGGCAATGGCCACACGCTTCTGGAGGGGAATGGCAGGCCTCATATGCGTGTCTTGTCACCTCAGGGCAGGAGCAAGCCACTCGCAGAGCTCCAGGAAGGTGTCCCTCTTCATCCTGAAGTTCTGGATCCATTGTTGGTCTCCCCGGTGTTCCAGAACTATGTGGTTCCCACCATTCGGTGCTGGTGTCCAGACGCCAGATGAGGCGGGGCAAGCCGGCGTCCAGCTGCTGCAGCTGCTCCTCCACATACCCTAGGAGGGTCTAAAAGAAGGCCTGGCAGTTGGGTTGCTGCAGCTCCTGTGAGGCAGCCCGCAGAAAGTGCTGCCAGACTTGCAGAAACATGTCCAAGAGCAGCAGAGTGCACAGGGCAGCTCCGGTTCCATGTTGGAGAGTGCTGTGGTGTCCTGAGTGAGGGCAAGCAGAGCACGCAGAGAACAAATGCTTTGCTGTCCCTCAGCAAGGTAGGCAAGCAAACAGGGAAACCTGAGAACCGGCTGTCCGGGAGGGTGGGGTTGCTTTAAGCATGCGACTCAGGCAGCAGCCACACAAGGTAACTCCTGACCTGATGCCCTGCCAGAACTGGTTTTGGCCAGCCTTAAATGTGACTCAGTGTCCAATCAGTGTGAATGCACTATTTTGAAATAGCATTTTGCTATTTTGAAATGAATTTTGTGTGTAGATGTGTTATTTCAAAATAAGATATTTTGAAATAATGCTGTAGGGTAGACATAGGGCATGCTGCTAATGAACAGGGTGGCATTTAAATTTCTCCTGGGTGGCCACCCAAGTGCCCAGCTTACAGGGAACACTGCCTGGGAGGACTGTCAACATTAAGTGTGCCGTCATAGCACAGCTTTTTTAATTGTCCCAGCTATACATGGGGAAAACATGCAGAAGGACTTGTTTGAAGTCAAAGGCAAAACTGTACAAATAACTTGTCTGAATGCTGGAAGCAGGAAATAAAAATAGCTATAAAAGATTATTCATCTCTTTTCTGTTGGATTCTTATAAGAGCTAAAATTAAGAAACAAAAAGCTGAGATACTCAAAGTCAATTTAGGTTAAGCCCTAAAAAGACATTCAATGCAGGCAGATCACTACATCTCTGTCAACTTTTGAATCAAATATGGGAGCTCAACTGTGCATATATGCTTGCTATCTATAACTTGTAAATACCTCTTTATTTTTTCCCAGGTAATAAATCTTCAGTTAGTTTATTACAGGATTGGCTACACTCATCAGCTTTAGAGTGAGATCTAAGGTACATGTTAATCTGAGGTGATTGGTCTCTTAGGATCAGAAGCAACAAGAATATTTGTGATTTTTGGTGTAAGTGACCATTTATCACTAAATCCAGCTTGCCGGGTAGCAGAATAGATTAGAGTGCCCAAGGGAACTGCCTGTGACTCCATGATCAGACTGTCACGGTGATGAAAGAGTTCACATCTGTTACTGATTGGTGGAATCTAATAATAGAACATACCAGTTTGTGGTGTCTGCCCTGCTTTTTGATGATCTACCCTGAGGCAGGCATGCTTGGTCATGACCCACTCCAGCCCACATGACAGCTTCCCTTTTGCCTAGACAGCAACTTCTCAGAGACTTGACCTGGGGCTCCATTAGATGTATTCTATCAAAATATAGGTACTCATACTGCAAAGGCTTGAAAACTTCCTGCATCCTCAGCTCCCATTGAATTGAATGGGTCTTGGTCCTTTATTTTATATTTGGCAGGTACCTGGGCCTACCATTATTTGCTTTTACAGAAAAAGGCTGCACCAATATTTTCTTTAGAATTGGATTTAGATAATCCTCTCTGCATTCCTCAAGACACTAACAAAGGGATGGGGAACCAACGGCCTTCAGCTTACCCTGATCTGGCCTGTGAGGCTCGGAGCTTCTCCCAACCTGCACCAGGGTGAGCCAGCCCTGGTGCTCCAATCACATGGTGAGTTGCTGAGTCTTGAAACCCCCTACTCCTGCACTCTACCTCCTGCTCAGACCCACCTCTTGCCCTCAGCAGCCCCTTCCCTCTGAAGCTTTCATTTTTGGCCCCACTCCAAAGCCTAGGGGAGCTTCACAAAATTCACTAGCCCAAGCCCCTTGAAAAAGTTAATCCAACTCCTGGGGAAAGCCCTCAGCCTCAGCACGGCACTCCTCTCCCCCTGGGGCTGGAGTGCGAGGAGAGTGGGATGAATGTCTCTTTTTTTTTCTCCTTCTCACTGTGAGGAATTATTATTATTTTTTTTTTTGCATCTCACTTGTGTATGACCCTCAACTGATTTTTCTGTGGGTTAGTGGCCCCCGACCCAAAAATGGTTTCTCACACTTGTATCAACAAAACAAGTCTAATGGAGTCTAATTCTTGTTTCAGAAATTACTTAACAGATTTTGCTGTGCTTCAACCACTAACTGGTGCTCACTGTGTAATAGGAAACTGCATTCCAACTGTACCTACCTCAGGACTGTGGCTGCAGGGGAGGGAGCAGAGGAGGAATGACTGGGGGAGGGAACTGTGGTACAATTACTGAAATATTAGGAATTATATTATGAGATTTCTAATGTCTCTCGTTCTATAGAAGTAAGGCAAACCATTCTTCTCCCAATCTCCCAGCCCTGGAAAATCCCATTAAATGCACCTTTCAGCTGACAGCAATGAATACCAATCAATTCTCAACAATCCCTTGAAACAGAAATTGATGTCAGTGATGAAGAAATCTTCTAAGAAATGAGTCCCTTTTATATTTACTTCAACAATTCTCAATTACAATGAACTCACATTTGTACCCAATGGACCAAACGAGCTCCTAGCATTCATATGACAGTTTCTGTAATTTCAAACAATGAGGTAGAGTATAATCTCTTAAATACTGAGTGTTGTTTAAGTAGGTCTGAAAAGATTCACTTTAATAAATAATTTCTTATTGTGTAGAATGCTTAGACCAGGGGTAGGGAACCTCAGGCCCACGGGCTGGATGTGGCCCCTGGCTTACATGGATCTGGCCCCCAAGGCTCATGGCCCCTCTCAGCATTGGGGAGCCCATGCTGGTGCTCCAGCATCCTTGCTGCTCCACTGTAGGGCTGGAGCACACAAAATCTCATAGGCTGCCCCCCCGCCGCCCCAGGCTCTGGTGTACAAGGGGGATATGGGGAGTATCTTTCTGCTCAGTCAGGGGCCAGTCAGTGAGGGTGTAGAGGTTTTTTTTTGTTTGGGGTTTTTTGTTTTTTTTTTTGCTTCCCCCTTGTGTGTGGCACCTGACTGATTTTTTGTGGGTCAAAAAGGTTCCCCACCCCTGGCTTAAACATTGCCTGGTAATTGGGATAATGCTGATTGCACTTGCTATCTTTTCTTGGATAATAATACTGTGATAGTACAGAAGAGCTGAGCATGGAAGTTGTTTTTCTTGCTAAAACTGCTCACCCAGTACTATATAGTAAAGCCTAGCTTCCACTAAAAAGTTCTATTGGCTGAGCTACATCAGTCAAGGGTGTGAAAAAAATATCCCTGACCAACACAGTTATGCCAGCATCATGCAGCCAGTGTAGACAAGCTACATCAACAATAGAGGGCTTCCAACAACTTAGCCATACAGAAAGAAAATAACAATGCCAACTGAATTATACTTCTGTGGCTTCTGTACTTAAAAATACTTTGACCACTTTAATTTCTGTAGTGTTTAAGTTCTGCATCAATGTGGATGTTTTCAGTGTATTATTGAGCATCATATTTAGCTTTAGTTTAGAAAAATCAAATATCTAGACAAAGTGTCCAATATTCATTAGCACTGAATGGAAAATATGTTCTAAATGCTTCTTTAATAAAGGGCTAACATCAAAATGTCTCATTGACAAACACTTCTATGAGGGCTATTACATAGTTGAGTTTTGCCTCTGTTTTTTCCAACATTTATAATCTCCTCCCCCCCCAACAAAAAAGAAACAACAAAGCAAGGTGACCTTCCATCACATAGACTGCAAAGAAGCTTAGGAGTGGCTTTGGGCACTGATATCAGCTGCACCTCATTTAGTAATCTTATTGTCTCTCTCTGAAATAGGTCATCTGAAAACCAATTCCTCACTCTTGCCTGTAGGGTTTTGCTGTTGGTATTGCATATCAGATATTTCTGTACAAAATGACTAAAATGGAACAGTTAACTCAACATTGGGAGAACAGATTAAGATGAACAGAAATCAAATGTTTTGCAAATGCCATAAAATCCATCATTAAATTGCATTCATTAATATGGCATCCACCTTATACAGTCGCGATGTGTAGTCTTTGCAAAAAACAAGAAAACATTAAAATTATTCACAAACCCTCAAATTTTACCATTTGTTTTTTTCTACTTAATTACTGTTACATATTTTATGAAAATTAGCATGTGCAAAAGATCATGTCATTATACTCAGCTGACAAAGACCTAAAGAGCCAACAGCGTGCTATTGACATACAAATATGTTCTGCTCTTAGTTAAATATTTGTACTCTTTTTGCCAGATTTGAATCTATTTTGAAGCCAACTGTAACAGCTGAAATAGAACATTAAAAATGTCATGAAACAGGGGCACAGATGGTTGCAACTTGAGTGTCAAAGAAATGTGTCACTTTTCCCCTAATGAAAGGCAATTTGTGGGAGAAAATAGATCTTGTCAAGAGTACCCATAATTCCAGGTGTGAAAATGGTACTGTTTAGAATTATAAATAAAAGATCTGTGAGTAATATCTTTTACAAGACCAAGAAGTTGGCATCTTAGGAAACCATCCGAGTACCCATGTCTATTCCACTTATGTGAATGAGGTGTTTATTGATGATGGAGTGGATAGCTGCATGTTCTCTATTGTCTTATTGATATTTGAGGCAGGCAGTGTTGCTGTCATTATGAGAGGTCTTGGGAAATGACACTCATAGTGGCCACATCCCTAATGACATTTCTGTCTGCCTCAAAGATCTACAAGAAAATGGGCCATACACAGCCATCCTCCCTAAATACATGAAACTCATCCATTTCATCCTCACCCATTACAATTTAACATTTCACAACCACTGGTTTGGTCAAACCATAGGAAAGCCATGGGTACCAGTATGGCCAATGTCTCCATAGGTCACCCGGAGGAAGAATTTCTGCACAAATGCATCATGCAACCAATAATATAACAGAAATACATAATGGCATTTTCATTATCTGGACAGATGACATTGTCAAGCAGAAAACTCACCACCTATCCATTAAACTGTCTCTAGAACACTCCCATATTAAGATCAATTTCCCAGGCAAGCGATCACCTTCAGTAATAGAATCCTTGAGACAGGTGCACACAAGAAACTTCCTAGATCACACCTATCTTTACTGATCCTGTAACAACCCTAAACACACAAGGGTGGCAACTGCCCATGGGCCTGGTGATTCAAAAAGGTCTGGGGCTTCCGACTGCTGCCACTATTGGGCTAAAGAAGTGGGTCCAGTAAAAGATATTATCTCACCTATCTTGTCTCTCTAATATTTTAGGACCAATACAGCCACAACAACCCTGCATACAACAACAACAACAAAAAAAAGGCCTCTAGATAAATTACATTATGTCAATTGATTTTCTGCATCTGAAAGGGTCTCTAAAAACCACATTGACATTTGCATCTTCAATTTCTGCATTTTGGGGCCGAAAGCTATAGTTATTTCAAAAAAGCAGGATGGCTTTTCATGGAGACATATCTATTGAATGCAGATAATAAACATGTTAAATCAACTCTTCTCAGAAATTGACTAGTTTTAGAACAAGGAGAGTAGTTTGCAGATGCTATCTATCATTAGAAAAGTGTTTTATAGAGAAATAAACTTGGAAATTAAAGTAAGAGGTTCAAAGTTTTCCCAGAGGTAACAACTATGCCTTTTCCTTATTGCTCAGCGTGGCGAGCATGCCTCACAGCCTTTCCACTGTTGTGTGCAACTGCCCAGTCAACCATGAGGGCCTACAGTAGAGAGGCAATATTGGATCTCGGGTCAGAGGAAGCCAGGCACGATAGGCCAACTGTAGAAATGTGGACAGCTACACATTAGTTGCCCAGCGGATACAGGTAGGGTTTCCAGCCCTCCAGGCTTGAATTGGAGTTTCCAGGAATTAAAGATTAATGTCATGTGATTAAAATCTTCAGGAATCCATCCAACCAAAGCTGGCAACCCAACCTGCCAGAGAAAAGGCATGAGAGCATTCAGCAGAAGTGCCACATGAAAGTAAATGAACTACAGTAGGACTACCACAAGGCCAGAGAATCCCAACAGTCACTCTGGTACCAAGCTGCAGACCTCTTACAAACAGCTGTGTGTCATACTTGCTGGAGAGCTTGCTGCCACTACCCCACAGACTGCTATGAATACCTCTGAAGAGTGCAAGATACAGAGCCCAGGTGTGAACAGAGAGGAAGAGGAGCAGGCCAGGAGATAAGTGTAGGGGGTCCCACTATGTCACAAGCCAGGACCTGGTTGAAACTCCACCATAGTCCAATTAGCCCTGGCTGCTGAGCATGGGCAAGACTGATGCGGGAGAAAGAACTTTGTTCCAGAAGCAGTGCTCCACTATCTGCAGCTGCTCCATGAACACTATTGAAACCAGGTTGTGTTGGTCCTGCCTCTGTCTCTGCCCAAAAATTATGCAGACACACTTTCACTGGTTCAACACCCTGTGCAGGTTTTTTGTTTGTTTGTTTTTTGGTTTTTTACAATTGCATCCCACTACCTTCACACGATAGCTAAGACCTTTCTAGAGGAGATGAATTTATTAATTTCGTCCTGCCCACCTACGCTATTCCTTTCTGTACCTACTTGTGAGCTCTTAGCTAATGGCTTAATTGCCCTTTCAGCTTCACCCCTCCCACTAATTGGTCCCGAACACTGGTGGAGCAGGGACCCTGGGCCTCAAATATTTCAGGAGCATGGGCACCATGAGTCCACGTAACTCACTGCCCGTACCCATTACACAGTGCAGATTCCATGCTTCTGTCAGATGTCAGACAGTGAGGAGGGCTGTGTGGCTTTATGGGATTTTTAAAAAAGGTGCTAGCATGATGGGATATGGTGATATTAGGGAAGAGGTGGGAAAATTCCAGTCCACGAGCTGGATCTGGTCCACAGGGTTAGTCCCGGATAGGCCTCCACCTCTATATTTACCTACGCTTCCACAGGTATTGAGCAATTACAGCTTTCATTGGCTATAGATTGCTGTTCGCAGCCAATGGGAGTGCTGGGAAACAACATCCCGGTTTGTACCATTTCCTGCCACTGCAAGTAGCGATCTGCGGCCCAAGAGAGCCGCCATTGCCTGATACCTACAGAGATGTAGGTAAATATAGCAGCAGTGGCCTGCTAGGGACTAACTCTGGTGCACTGCCATTTTTTTACTGCTCACCCCAGTATTAGGAGATGGAGAAAGTTGCTAGGACTAGGCCCCTTTCTCCTAGTAACACAAGAGTGACTAGTTTCTGCCTAACCGTGCAACTCCTCCAAGCCCATTCCTCCCCCTCTCCCACAAAAGACGTTGTGCTGTGCAAAGAAGATTTGCACAGTGAAGTGCTTATCCACGATGCATCGCACACAAGCGCTTCTGATGAGCACACACAGCACTGATGCAAAGAGGCAAGTACTCATGCACACAAGAGATATATTAATTGCAGCAGCCAATGTAACTTGTGGCAGCCAAAATTTGAAATGTAGATATGGCTGGAGAGGGGAAATGACATGAAAAGTAAATTAACTAGCAGAATCCAGCAGGCAGCATAATTCATTATTGACATTTCATCTCTTTAGGCAGCTTCACAACATAGTGCTACAGAGCCAGGAGTTCTGTGTTTTGTCATCTGCAGTGCATTTCAGATGATTCTGGATGGTTTTTGGAATGAATGGGCCCTGCAAAAATAGAAAATCTGGGTCCATAGGAAAGGGGAAAAAAATACAAACAGATCTAATCTTGGCTCCGGTGCTCACTATCTCCATCTAAAAACACCTCCGACTTTTCACCTTCCCAATGTGCATCTCAAGGAGCTGCTTTTTCCCTACTCAAAAGAAATGAAGTGCACTGAAATAACAGCTGTACTTTACATAGCCATTAGGGCTTATTCTCTACTCCAGGATGAAGTGCTCTGGACAGATTTAATGGGGGTGACCTAAGGCAGGGAGGGGAGAATTAAAGGGAGATAAAATGCATAGAAAATATTTAGGACTAACACCCGAAATCCCTCTTTTTGTGAGTCTGCCTTTTGAGCAAAAAGGTATGAGAGACAGATCATGCTTACAAATGAATTTTCAGGTTCCAATGTCGGCACCATTCCAGGTGGGAGTGGATGATTAGCCCCTCTCCAGTGATCACCAGGGAGGACCTGTGTTCTTGCACCCATCTCCTGACTGCTCAGCCATAGGAGGAACCTGTGAGAGACCTCTGTATTCTAGCTAGATCAGTAGTTAGAGTTTAATCTTGCACCATGAAGGCACAAGAGTTTTCATTTCTCTGGATCACCAAGAACTACACTGCCACTCTGCAGCATAAATCAAGCGTGCTTTTAACAGTATCTCCTTCTATGCCTGAAACATGTCTCCGGCTATGTCTTCACTAAGGTTTTTTTCCAGGATACTAGAGGTATCCTGGAAAAACTCTGCCGTGTCTGGGGAACACGTCTGCTCTTCGGCCTTTTTTTGCAGAAGAGCAGACGTGCTCTTTTGGAAGTCTTGTCTTCTTCCTTCCATGAGGAAGAAGGGATCTTCTGAAGAGGAGGCTGTTCTGAAATTTGGCCCATCGTAGATGGAAAAGCCTCTTGTATCTAAAAACTATTGGAAAAAGGTAGGCAAATTGCGGAGCACAATTTGAATACCTTTTTCCAATAGATCAGTGTAGTTTAGACATAGTCTCCAAGTATACCACTTGGGTACCTGAGATGTGTGACACAGACAGAACTGAGGGGGGAGATATTTTTATTTAGAAACATTGGGCAGTGTGGGGCCATGGGACCTAGTGTACTTGCCAGCATAGCTATTAGTAATTAAAAATCATCCTTCATATTTCTAGTCATTTTAATCATCTAATACTTTTATTTATTGCATATTCCTCTATAATCAAATCTGTACAAACAGTTTATAGCTATGTTTGCTGGTGTGAGTTTGAATTATTTGTGAGCTTCAGGGTGGAACCTGCTGCCTGGATGTGGTAGCCCCCTTATCTGACAGTTGGGACACTGCCAAGTGGCTTTATACTTGAGCACCTCAGGAGGAGGAGTCAGGAGCCCTGAGTAGTACCACAAAATGAGCCCAGAGCACAGAAACTTTAGAACTGTCCCCCTCTCCTGTTTCTACATCCTATAGATACTTGGGCAGTGCAGAAAGAGGCATTACAGGCCTTCGTCACACTTTTCGGTGCCATGAATGGTCTTAATAACAAAATTACACAGATTTCAAATGTTGAATCTTCTGTACAGGAAATGACATTGTAGTAAAGATAAATGATTTATGATTGATGTATCAGATTATTATGATTATAAACTACAGACAGGTTCTGTTAACTCTAAAGTGGTACCATTATAACATCAGAGCTAACTCAACCAATCATCAGCCTTCATCTAGACGCATGTTGCATGCCACAATTCTATTCGTTGTAATGCCTCTCATCAGAGCAAGATTGGTTATATGTTTCAGCATTGTCATTGGTAGATTACTTGACTCAATTGTCACTTGTCTTTAAAATCTACATGACTGCACATTGATGGGCATCAGTTCTTGGAAAGTAATCATAGCACCACAGTTCCTTGAACCAGTAGAGTAATTGCAAACTATGTGCTAGTTTCACTAGTACACTTCTGCTGCTTTTTAGTACTCTGACAATGCAAGTCAGTGGTACACCCCAATTAAACAGCCAGGTTTTCCTGGCAACTTTGCACTGCTCTGGTTTACTGCTTAATTTGCTCTTGCAAATTAAAAAACATGAAAACAATTTAAAGCTGTTGTTACTTATCTCCAGATAATTACAGATAAGGCATGGGAGCATCCCCATTGGGTTTCTTGCAATATCACAACTTATCTAGCAAATAGAATAGTGGGTGCAGTTTAAAACTTCAAAATTTTGTTAGCAGAAACATGCTGAGGCCCTAAACGGTGTCAAGTTTAAGAGGCTCCATAGTACAGGCAGTCCCCGGGTTACGTACAAGATAGGGACTGTAGGTTTGTTCTTAAATTGAATTTGTATGTAAGTCGGAACTGGTACATATTGTAGGGGAAACTCTAGCCAAACATTTCTCCAGAGCTCAGTTTTATTCTCCCACACCTCACTTCCCTCAGTCCTTTATTCTCAAGCTGAGGTGTCTGTTGAGAAAAGCCGCTCCACGTCTCCCTGGTCTGCTGAGGGGGGGAGGCGCTAGCTTCGCGTCTCCCTAGTCTGCTGGGGGGAAGCAGCTAGTGCGGGGTTGCCTCACCCCGTTTGTAAGTAGGAATCCGATGTAAGTCGGATCCATGTAACCCGGGGACTGCCTGTATTACCAAAAATGTGTATTATTCTAACAGAAAGGACAATGAAAATAGAAATAATAAAGTTTTATATTTGCATATATACTGGGACATCGGTGCAGATGCAACAAAAAGCTAGTAATTTTTTTGTATTTAGAGACCCCTTATAGTCTGAGGCCCTAAAATGTAGTTTCCTGAATGAAAGGAAAAAGAAGCTTAGCTCTGCACTGTGATGTAATCCTGTCAGTACAAAGGCCAGCACTGTGAAGTCAGTGCTGAAGTAAACACTGTGCCTGAGTTGGTGATGAAGCCTAATTCCTTTGCTGAAGAAATTTTTTTAGTATCCTCATCAGCAACAAAGAACCTTGGGTGCAGTCTTCTAACCAGAGTGGCACATTGGGGAACTTGAGAGAGAGAGAACAGAAATAAATAGAGGGACAAAATCCCTGTCTCCCCTCCTCAGGCTTCATATCTCTGTCTCCTTGCCTACCCAGTCTCAGTCTCCTACTCCAGCTCACTGTCCAAGTCTCTGTTTCTCTCCCTTCCAGTCTCTGACCATGGGATACACTCAAGTTCATCTAAAGAAGTAGGTTTTGCCCACGAAAGCTCATGACTCTATACATATATGTATTTGTTAGTCTCTGAAGGTATGTCTATACTAACCCCCTAGTTCGAACTGGGGGGGGGGGGGGGTAATGTAGTCATACAGAGTTGCAAATGAAGCCCGGGATTTGAATTTCCCGGGCTTCATTTGCATAAAGCCGGCCAGTTTTTTAAATGCCGGCTAGTTCGGACTCCGTGCCCCGTGGCTACACGCAGCACGGACTAGCTAGTTTGGATTAGGCTTCCTAATCTGAACTAGCTGTACACCTCTTTCCATGAGGCATACAGCATGTAGCCGCGCGGCACGGAGTCCGAACTAGCCGGCATTTAAAAATGGCGCCGGCTGGCTTTATGCAAATGAAGCCCGGGAAATTCAAATCCCGGGCTTCATTTGCAACTCCGTATGACTACATTATCCCCCCTAGTTCGAACTAGGGGGGTAGTGTAGACATACCCTGAGGGTGTGTTTAGACTACATTCCTCTTTTGAAAGAGGAATGCAAATAAGGGAAATAGAAAATGCAAATGAAGTGATGATTTACAAATCTTGCATTTTCATTTGCATAATCTCGTCCAATCGCTTTTTCAGAAGAGATACTAAAAAAAAAAAAAAAAAGCAGTCTAGATGGGGTTCTTTCGGAAAAAAATCCTTTTCTTTTTCAAAAGAACTCTGCAAACCTCATTTTTTCAAGAATAAGAGTTCTTTCAAAAATGGTTTTTTTTTCCCGAAAGAACCCTGTCTAGACTGCTTTTTCCCCCCAAAAAAATCTCTTCCAAAAAAGTGATCAGAAGAGATTATGCAAATGAAGTGTGAGATTTGTAATCAGTGCTTCATTTGCATTTTCAATTTCCCTCATTTGCATTCCTCTTTTGAAAAAGGAATGTAGTCTAGACACACTCTAAAGGTAAATCTACACTGCATCCTTAGCTCGAAATAAGCTACACAATTTGACCTACACAAATTGCATAACTTATTTTGAGTTAATTTTGAAATAGCTTATTTCATAATCTGGCGCTCTCTACACAGCGCCAAATTTTGAAATAAACTGCTATTCTGAAACGTCCCTTAATCTTAATGGAACGAGGTTTACAGGTATATTGGTATAGTGAGCCCATTATATTTCAAAATAACGTGCTTGTTTCAAAGATGCAGAATAGCTATTTTTGGGTACAGCAAGTATCCCGAAATAGTGCCACAGTATAGACGAACCCTAAGGTGCCATAGGACTACTTGTTGTTTTTAAAGTTACAGACTAACACTACTACTCCTCTGAGACTACTAAGACTAAGCAATACCTGAAGGATACAGTTAGAAAATTGAAGAACTAACCTTTGTGGCCTACTCTGGGAGGAAAAGAAAAGAGGATAATCTCAGATTTGCGAACTGTTCTCATTCCTAGATGAATGCACTATTTATGAAGGTTGCCTTACACTTCCTGTTATAATGCACTGCTTTAAATTGCTTGTAATTTTGCTGCACACTAACTAAGCTTGCTGAATTTTTCCAGGATGTCTGTCTGCCTCAGCCTGAATTTATTTATAAAATGTCACCCAAAACTCGTTCAGCCATTAACACCATAAAGCCAGAGAAAATTCTGGTGATCTTTTTATTGAACAGCTCTGGTTCACCCAAGCTTTGCATCAAAGAGTTGAAATTTGGCAGGAGGGTGGCCTTTGTGTCTAGGAATGGAGGGGTGTTACTGTCACTTGCTGGAAAAGGAGAATGAGACTGAGAAGGAGTAAGGGCAGGGATTGGAAACTGCCAAAGCTTGAAGGGCAAATCCTGACCTTTTCCATTGGACAGCAGAATGAGCTGCTTTAGCACTTTTATTTAATTTATGCTGTCTGCTTGGATTAGACCAATCCTGAGGACAATTCTTGGACTAGACCAATCCTAGTGTGTGGGTAGGTAGGAGCGAAGTTAGTCACTTTCCCCAGGAGCTGCAGTAATCTCTGCAGAGAAGAGAAGGAGGGAAGAGAAGAGGGGACCAAAATTTATCTCTGTGTTTTACACACTCAGATGTATACCTTGATAAGAGTGCAGCTGGCTCTCCAAAAGTAGGTGATTCTTGTCTACAATGCACACCAATAGCTTCTGTTGACATCTCATTCTTGAACTTGATTTTAAAAGTCTGCTTAGACTTATCTAGGCTCCCCAACTGATTCTCTGAAAGAAGGAACAGTCTTTACTGTGGATACAAAGCAGCATCGAGCACTAACAAGGCCTCCACAACAGTATCCCCAAGTGCTCAGGGAGTACAGCATTATGGATTCCTTCCAAGGGTCTGGACCAAAAGGTGCCAGTCATTGAGCAACTGTATGGATGAACCTCAGGGGATGTTTCCCTCATAATATACTTAGGCTTCTCTGGCCACATTGCTTTTCCAGACTGTTTATCTCCATCTGGGCTCTGGATGCTCCTGGACCAGGATCTGTTCCTGAGTCTTAAAGCAAAAGTTGCTTAGACATAATGGTGAAAATGACTGTGTGAACATATGGGAATAGCCCACATACATAATTTTCAAACATTCCTAATTTAGTTCCATATTGACTTTTTTCACATGAGATTGAGCAGGAATTCTTCATGCAAAGCTGCATGTGTGCCTTGATCCAAATCTTAAAAGAAAGCCACTTTCAGATGCCCAAAATTGAACTAATTAAAGCTGGAGGCTGTGTATGTACACAGAGTTAAGAATACATCTGTCATAAGAAACTGGATTAATACATTTGACCCCTGTTAATTACCTTTATTTAGAGTTCAGTATAAATGTGAATTGCCAACCTTGAAATGATCTGTCAGGCAGAGAATTTTTAAAAAGTTTATGCCTCTTGGATTATATCGTCATGGGAGTTACATAGAAAACATTAATTGCCCCACTGAATCATGGTCGATCTAGGTCATTATTCTATCTCAAACAGCGATGAATAAAACAGAACTTTAATTTTAACCCCTTATTGTCAGTTGCTTGTATCAGTCTCAGACAATGACCTTTAGGGCTGAAATTTTTCATGCTTAGTCCCAGACCAGGAAGTAATCTATAAAATCTGTTCAGGCACTTTGTGTTATTCATGCACAACTAAAACTAATATTAGTACTCAGGTGGATTACATGTGCATGTTGATAAAGGAATTTGTTAGTACAATATATCTGCTATATTATACATATTTCACAGGCTTTGTCTTTATGTCATAAGATATCAGGAAAAGTTATTATGATTCACTGACTCTAAGTGACCCCCCCCTCCAAAAAACAAAAACAAAAACAAAAAAAATGATCCCATTTGATTGGAAAAAAATTCAAAAGCACAGAAAGAATTTTGGTCGAATCTGATGTTATAAAACAATTTTAATTTATTTAATATCATGTTCTCCTACTCTGTAGTTATATATTTCTGAAAAAATAATATGCAGATTATTGCATAACACATCTTTTCCAAATTAGCCCCGAAATATTTACTGAATTCATGTTTTAACACAAGAAAGGTGTTTTCATATTTAACGTAATTTTCCAGAGAGATTTATCACATAAGTCTGTGGAAAGCAGCACCTATTTTACTTCTTTGTAAGCCATTACGGAGATCATACACAAGCCTCTTAGACAAAACAACACAGGTGACAGAAACACAAGCTAAATAAAGAACCTCACTGAGTGTTCTAGCAAAGTGAATATTTCACCTGGTCATATATGTGGAATATTTTGCATAATGTCTGCAGACCTTCTAGGATTACAGAACAGAAATGCACTGCTGAGACACAGAGAAGTGGTATTTAGCATTATGTCTATGCTTGCTTAGGGCTCACTGTCTATGTGAAATGAGAATAAAATAATATTAAAATGAAAATAATTATTAAACATAAAATAATGAATTATGCAAACAATGAAAAATACTGTATTTAGACAGTTCAAGCACATACAGCATATACATAATAAAGCATACTTTTTTAAACCCATCCAATCATTTAAAGAAGCTGTCCTGAAAAGGTTGTATACTGATTTAAAACTCACAACCACCTAGTGCATTCTTCCTGCTCACCTTTTAAAGACATACATAATATGAAATGGGTACATTACACTGCTGTAGTTTACAATATATATTTCAAATTTACAAAAATACAGAAAAACAAGATTTCTTGCACTCAGATACTGAGCATTAACCCTTTGAGTACTAATTCCCACCTGCAACACTGCAGAACACATTCATCTGAATTATGCACATTTATAACATTACAACAATTATAATTGTCATTTAAATGTACTCTGTTAGGAAATATATTCCTACATAATTTAAAAAAAGAGTATGGCTAATAAACTGCAGCTAGTAAATAAATGATGAATTGAAGCATGTAAGGATTTCTGCAAAATATACATTTTAAATTGATGCCCCATCAAGGGGCTTTTATTATTTGTTCTGTTCTCTATAGCAATGTCTCAGTTACCCAAGCCTGTGTTAGGATATGACAGACTTCTTGTTCATATGGCCATACAGCATTGTGCTTTGTCTTTTTATTTATGGAACCACTTTCTCCTTTCATTGCAGACATTTTTCTTCCAGCGCTATGTTTCTATTCACATTATATAACTCATTCTTATTTTGCAGCCTTTTTGTTTTAAAAAGTAGTTTCATTTGACATATGGATAATTATAATTCGGATCTGCCCTATGAGTTGATGTTTTGTGTCCAGACATTCATGGAAATATAAAAAACCTATTGCCAAAAGCCTTGTTAACAGAGAATGTTAGTGACCCTAAAATGCCCTACGGTCAAGCAGAATCAATGAACACAAGTAACTGCTTTTGAAGGTCAAATTTGCATTTAAGGATAAAGATAGTCTGAAATTTGCTGGGAGGGAAAGTGGCTTTCACATAAGATGTGAAATTAATAAATTAGTATCTAGAAAGTTATGTTTCTTGAAAATGATTAAACATTCTCTTTCCTAACAACTCTGGACTACGTTGCTCATATGATTAAATAGACGATATAGTATATACAGTCTGTCTGAACGAGAATAAGCTATTTTTAAGAAAATGACAGTAGTCCTCAAAGAGTTAATGATAAAATTGTTCTACCTAAACAGATGTTGAAAGGTTATTGTGAAACAGCTTACAGATTTGTTCAAAAGGCATACTTTACAAAGAAGTGTAAAATTTGTTGAGACAATTGCTATTACACTGCACAGTGTCACATACAATGAGTAGTGCATGCTCTGTAAAGACATTAGAGTGGACCCTTATCAAAGCTATCATATAACCTTATACAAAGGATTGTGCCACTTAAACTAGTGCAGTAGTGATTTTTTTTGTAGATTCATAATGCTCTAGATTAATACCAACAGGGTTTCCACCGCCTTTTACAATACTTGTTTTTACACATGTAACACTAGAAAACAGCAAATGGTATATCCTGACATATGTCATGCAAAATACAACCAATACAGCACCATATATGTAACAGACATTACCTAGTACTTCTCTCCAACAAGAAAAGAGACATAACAGAGACTGTACATTACATGATTTTACAGGCCATATGCTACAGAAGATCTTTAGAGGCAGTATCACTTTGTAGGTCTAAAAAGCTGTATTAATAATTTTATAAAATCCTGCTCCTCATTTTCACTATTATAACTTCTGATTAAAATCTATGACACAGTAATAATATTTTGCTACAAAAATAAATAAGTAAAAGATGCTGATATGTATATAAAAGAGTCTGAAGTTACCACAGAATTAAAAAAAAATAAAGTAATTAAAAGTGATGTATTTCTAAAGAAATACAGTTCTTTGTAACAAAAGGATATTGCCTCCTCTATTCAGTACTCTAGGCTTCCATTTCAAATGCTCTCCCAGAACAATTTTCTAACATTCTTTTAAAAATAACTTCGCTTTTAAAACTCTGCCGCTATTTCTCTCTTTTAGTCTCTTATTCAGAAAACAGAAATAAAGGCGGAAAACCTGTACAATTTGTTGATGTGCCACACAAACATATAATCTTATTCAGTTTAAAATAAAAATAAAACTGAAGATGATCTAAGTTGAAAAAGACAATATAATGGCCCATGAACTACACAGTAGTTTCATTCTTCCAAGGACCAGTTTTGATATTTCCTGTACTATCTGAACTGTATATCATGGCTTCATGTACATTTCCCTTGAGAAGTCCATTGTGATTAGTTGTATTAAATGGTAATGATTGTGTCCGGGGATGCATCTCAAAATGAGCTGTGTGGTGCACAGTGTCACTTTCTGGGATTTTAGCACAACTGTATATTACAGTACTTGCATCGCTACTTTCAGGCTGGTTGATAGTAGGATAGGCATCGCTTTTCGCACAGCAAGCTCGTCTGTGACCTGACTGACTATCATGAGTACTGTGTGGACTGTCTGTATGTGAACTGTGGATGCTGCCATCAATGCTTGAAGGAATATGGTAGGCATATTCTCTTTCTCCTGCAGATCTATGTCGACTGAAGTAACGTGGTTTAGTTCTGCTTTTCAGACATCTGTGAATGTGCATGTTGGGCCTGAAAGTTCCCTCATTATGCACGTGTATATGAGCTTCATCATCCAAAAGTTGATCACAGTGCATTTTTGCACAACAAGGTGTAACTGGTGAAAGGCAGTTAACATGGTTTTGAACAGCTTGTAGATTAGTAAGCTTGCAGTGACTAGCAGATGGATGATTAAAACCAGCTGCTTTGTTAGGACATGGTGACTCTTGAAGACAAGGTGCATGCACCTGCGTGTCCCCATTGACATTAACCTTTGGGCGGACATTAACTTGTACAGAATATGTGCTTCTTCTAGATGGGCAACACGACCACCAGCAATGCCATACATCATCTCGCTTTGCACAGTGATGGATAAGGATGAAAAGCCCCAGGGTCACACAAAATGCTCCATAGAGGCAGCTAAAGATCATATCTAAGAAATGTCCTTGAGATACAGCAAGTGCTCCAAAGGTCCAAGTGGCAGTAAACAAGAACAAAGTGAACGCTGCAGCTCGAAGCTGAGCCTTAAACGAGTGCTCGTTTTCTAACAACGAAGAAGAAATCATGGAGCATGTTGTCTGGGAAACTGATCCAGAATCTGTAATATGACTATGGCCCATTTCAGTACTTGCTAACCTTTGCTGATCTTCTGTCCTTTCTTTTAATTCATACTTGCGTTCTGGATGACGCTTCAATTGCACGTATGTGCAGAGAAAATAAACACAGGTGACCAGCACAATGAATGCAACTGGCCCATAAAATGCACCAAGGCTGGGTTCCCAAGCCATCCAACAGCTGTAAACAAAACAAAGAAATAAAAACAAAAAGTAAAAAATAAAAATAATTTTAAACTCAAATTTGACATAATGGACTTCTTATATGTAAATACATTGGTTTTGCTTTAACAGCATGTTATCCCGTTGATGTGTAAGAACAGCTCCCATTAATGTTGAAGGAAACTTTTGTGATGGGAGGGAGAGAATATGATAATTAAGGTTCATTATTCTGAGTCATCACCTTCAGCCCCATTAAACACGTATTTGAAGTGGACATTCATCAGCTTCACAAAAAAACTTGCCCAAATGCAGAGAGACTTATCTTCCTTTCCAAGTGCAAATAGATGGACATCATACCAAAAGGACGGAAGGTGAAAATCCATTACAATTTACATACTACACAGACTACAGTGAGAAACTGCCACATGCTCTTAAAGAAACTACAAAATCATCTGATCCGCATCCTGTACAGCATACAGAAAAAGATCAAGAAAGAGCTCTCAAATCCACAGACTCTCTTACAAAACCAACCTCCAACACAATCTTCTACATGGCTGAACTTGAGTAACACAAGACAAGCCATTTACAACACACATTTTTCTTCTCTATAGAAAAAAAGGACACTAAACTATCCAAACTTCTACATGCCACAAGGGCCCACAACAGTGGCATTTCAAGCTCATCCAACAATATTACTAATTTTTCCAGCTATACACTTAGCCCAATAGAACAGTCTGCCCTATCCTAGGAACTCTCTTTCTACCCCATCATCTTCCCCATACAAGATACAGTTCTGTGGTGACCTAAAAGCCTACTTTTGCCATCTCTGACTTAGGGAATGTTTCCACCAGTCCCCTGAACAACACACTGACCAACAGATGCCATCCTACTAATGCCACGGAAAGTAGGATTCTACATGGACTCTGCTTGATGGTTGCAACCATCTGGACTTCTACATAGTGCTACCCCCAATTTGTGCACAGGCTGAGATTGTGGACAAGCAGTATCACTTGCCCCATAACCTCAGCCATGCAGAATGCTACACCATCTACATGCTCAAACAAAACAGTGACATTATAATTTAAAAAGCTGATAAAGAAGTTGCCCTAGTCATCATGAATAGGTCAGATTATGAACAGGAAGCTGTTAGACAACTCTCCAACATTCATTCTACAGGCCGCTATCCTCTGATCCCACTGAGGAGTATCAAAAGAAACTACACCATCTACTCAAGAAACTACCAGTGGAAGCACAGGAACAAATTCTCAGATATACATCTTGGGAGCACATACCACGGATAGTCTATCTGCTACCCAAGATCCATAAACCTGGAAGTCTGGGATAACCCATCATCTTTGGCTTTGGAGTCTTACTATATTGACTCCCTCCTCAGGTCCTATGCTCCCAATGCTCCCAGCTACCTTCAAGACAGCACTGACTTCCTGAGGAAACTATAATCCATTGGTGATCTTTCCCCTCTCCCCCCCAAAAAAACAATTCTAGCCACTATAGATGTAGAAGCTCTTTACATGAACATTTCACATAAAGATGGACTACAAGCCATCAGGAACTATATATCCAATGATGCCACAGCACAAATGGTTTCTGAATTTTGTGCTTTTGTTCTCAACCACACCCATTTCAGCTTTGGGGATGATTTATATCTTCAAGTCAGAGGCACTGCCATGGATACCCACATGACCCTACAGTATGCCAACATTTTTGTGGCTGACTTAGAACAACACTTTCTCCACTCCTATCTCCAAGTGCCTCTCCTCTATTTACACTACATGGATGACATCTTCATCATCTGGACCATGGGAAGGAGGCCCTTGAAGAATTCTATCGAGATTTCAATAATTTCTACCTCACCAATCAATTCAGCCTGGAACAGTCCACTCAGGAGATCCACTTCCTGGATACTACAGTAGAAATAACTGATGTTTACATAAACACCACTCTATACTGGTAACCTACTGACCACTATATTTACTTACACACCTCCAGCTTTCATGCAAATCACATCACATGATCCAGTGTCTAGTCAGTGTCTAAAATACAGCAACATTTGCTCCAGTCTCTCAGACAAAGACAAATACCTATGGGATCTATATCAAGCATTGTTAAAACTACAATACCCATTTGGAGAAGTGAAGAAACAGATTGATAAAGCCAGGTGAATACTTAGAAGTCACCTACAACATGAAAGACCCAACAAATAAAGCAGCAGAACACCTCTACCCATTACCTTCAGCCCCCAACTAAAACATTTCCTTCCTATCACCAAGGATCTACAATCCATCAGCGATGATGATCCCTTGCTCTCACACACCTTGAGAGGCAGGCCAGTCCTCACTTGCAGGCAGCCCCCACAACCTGAGGCAAATACTCACCATCAACTTCACACCTCACAACAGAAACACTAATCCAAGAACCTATCCCTGCAACAAACCCCATTGCCAAATCTGTCCACACATCTACCCTAGTGACACCCTCACAGAACTGAACCACATCAGCTATACCATCAAAAGGCTCATTCACTAATAATACTATTGTGTTGTACTCTCTGGGGGGAGGGAGAAGGGATTCAGGACAGTGGGATGGGGAGGGTGTGATATGACAATACCTAGAAGAAATTTAAGTGTGGGGTGGAGTGTAGGAGTCAAAGTTTGGGGATGTGGGGGTTCAGAAGTAAGGGCAGAGAGTGAAGGGTGCTCAGGGCAGGGAGGATGTGGGAGGTGCAGGAGTCAGGACTGGGGTTGTGATGGGTACATGAGTCATGGTTGGGGGCATGAGGAGGGGCTCAGGGCAGGGAACTGCAGGTATGGAGGGCTCAGAGTAGAGAGCATATGGAGTGCAGGAGTCAGGGCAGGGAACAGGCAGAGAAACATTAAATAAGATGTTGTACATCTGATGTAAAGTGAAACTTTTCCCCAGTAGAATATTGTCTCAGGATGCTGTTATTTCAAGTGGAATCTCATCATGGATCACTTCAAAAATCAGTTCCTCAGTTCTATGAAAAATGTTACTGCATCTCTTAATGCAATCATTTTTTGTATTAACATTATTAATAATTTATCAGGCACATAACCCACTGTGCTGTCGTTCAATTTGTACTTTTCCTAGATAATTTTATTACCATCCCTCACCTGCTTTCCCGTTCTTTCACGGATTGTGATATCTGGTATTGATTGTCTGTGATTAAAGTGATTACAGAAGTACAACCTCTGTAATTGTGCCAAAATAGAAAATGTCTCACAGATCTATGAGGATAAATAATCAAGTATTTAATATGTTGTTGATTATAGTGATTGTCTAATTATATATGTTTGAATAAATATGTTTTGAATATATGACAGGGATGGTCTGAGTAGGTACCTATGGTCTCTACAAATTTACCATAAGCTGAACCTCTCTAGACCATCACTCTCTGGTCTGGCAACGTCCATGGTCCAACATGATTTTAGTTAGCCGATGTCCACTTATCATGGGTGTGGTCAAGTTTCCCGCATCCCACAGAGTTGGTTTATAGCCACCATGCCTGCCTTTCAGTATTCTGGGCTGCTATTTTCCTCTATTTTACCCCAAAATGTCTTCTAAGAGCCCAGTAAGCAATGGAAGTGTGGATAATGCTGCTTAACAATAATGATTTCCTATGGTTCAGCAAACTTTCTGGTTTGACACTAGTCAGCTCCTGAGGATTCCAAACTAGAGAAGTTCAACCTATATCAGAATTACAAATTAATTCTCTATGAAAATGATTTTGATGGGTTAAATATTTAATTATTAGCCCTTTCACTTTATTTCCAGACAACTCTATTTCCACTCTTTCCATGGCCGGTTTGAGATGTATCAAGACGTATTTTCAAAACATTATAGCATTAATTGAAACTGAAGCCCTTCCAAGAATCAGTAATCCTGTATTGACACAATGGATTGAAACATCCATTAGTGCACTGATCACTGGCATAATGAATCATCTCCATGCAATCAGTTTCCAAGCCTCTTACTGTTCAGGCACCTTAGATACTAATGTTGGGTCAAAACTACAAAACAAAATTGCTGAACTGGTTCTGGTTGCTGAAAACCCAAGAATGCTTTAAAGGCAAAAACTATGGACAAGGATTTTTAAAAATAATGTTGTTGATATTACATTAAAGATTATAGTTTACAAAGAATAGTCTTTATCTCCTCTTAAGGGTGGGGGCTAAAAGTGTCAATAGCACTGCTTTAAAAATGCCATGCACTAGATATTTTGTAGTAGTCATGATACTAAGCAAAATGTGCAGGGCCACCAGAAAGGTGCATGTATATGGCGAGTTCTGGTAAGCTCAGTGAACTGTGGTACTTATTCATCTTATACCAGCTGGTGTCAAAGGGGGTGACCTTTCATCATTGTCCACTTTAGGGACTCTCTAATGAGAGTCAGACAGCACTGTGAATGGTTGTCGCATGGAGTGCAAGGACTAAGAAGGGTCATGGCGAACTGTCACATCTCACCCTGCACAAACTCAAGCAGAACTAGTTACAGTCTGGTCACACTAGTTTGAATAGGAGAATACATGGTAGATCAAACAGTAGGGCTGTGTCTACATTGGCATCCTTTTCCGGAAAAGGGATGCTAATGACACACTTCGGAATTGCAAATCCGCGGGGGATTTAAATATCCCCCGTGGCATTTGCATTTACATGGCTGCCACTTTTTTCCGGCTTGGGGTTTTTGCCAGAGAAAAGTGCCAGTGTAGACCACTGGAAAATAAGCCCTTTTCCGGAAGATCCCTTATTCCTACTTGAAAGGAATAGGGAAAGGGCTTATTTTCCAGAGAATCGCGTCTACACTGGCGCTTTTCTCCGGCAAAAATCCCGGGCCGGAAAAAAGCGGCAGCCATGTAAATGCAAATGCCACGGGGGATATTTAAATCCCTGCGGATTTAAAATTCTGAAGTGTCTCATTAGCATCCTGTGACGGAGAGGGTCCGCCCCCTCCCTTGGAGGCGACCCTGCCCCGCACTAAACCCGTGGTCGCCCTGGCCGGCCTCAGGAGGACGCCCACCTGAGGGGCACATGAGCCATATGTTCGGCCGCCGCCGCTCAGCTGGGCGGCGGTGCCAGGGATTCCACGTCGGCCACGGGCTGGGGGGAGAGGGGCCAGGAGGCGGAGCCCGGGTGCGCGGCGGGTGACGTAACCACGTCGGCGCGCCAGGGGCGGGGATTTCAAAATGCTGGCGGCCGCCGGCAGGAGGGAGGGAGAGGGAGAGCGGAGCGGGGGGGGGAACAGAGCGGAGGAGCAAGGGAAAGAGCGGAGCAGGGGAGTGAGAGGAGCACAGGGCGTAGAGGCAGGCGCTGGGGGGTAGACGCCGGGCACCCCAGGTGAGCCAAGGCTGGGAGCGCGGCAGCAAGCGGCGCCGCAAGGCGGGTAAGGAGGCCCGCGAAAGGGGGGGTAGGAAGTAGCCCAGGGCAGGGCAAGGAGCCGGCGTGCTGGTGGGTTGCGGGCCAGCACCCCCCCAGTAGGGCAGGATTAATCGATCCTGACCCTAGGGCCCTGGGCTGGGGTCCGGGAGTGAGGGAGGGCCCGGACCCCGCTATCCCCCCCCCCCGCCGGTAAGGACAATTGGAACCGCCGTTTCCCCGGAGCGGCAGCGACAGAACGGGGACTTTGGGAGTTGGACAGGGATGGCAGGGGCCACCTTGTCACACATCCCTTTTCCGGAAAGGGATGCCAATGTAGACACAGCCCAGAGGTATATTCAGGATTTTGCTGCTTCTAATAGGCTGCTGTAGTCCTTTTTCTACAACACATGCAACAACGTGATTACAGTGAGTGTAGCAATAACAAGTCTCTTCTTATTTGCACAGATGTACAGCAAATGTAACTCCTCTTATATCAGTAGAGTCAAACTGGTATGAAACTGATGGTAAGCGAGCAAAGCATCAGACCCTTAACAAAAGCAATGATCTTTCACAGCCATTATTCCATGCAAGCTAATATGGAATTTTATCTAAAACTTTATGTTTCTGTCCTTTATAAAGGCAGTAACATTTATCAGCATCTGATAGAGACATAGTACTTATTTCTGAGAGCATTTCATTATAATACTTACTATGGGGCATTGCCGTCAATTCCATAATTATTGATGTTGGTCGCTGCTGTGATCCCACATATAATAAAAGGAACACCTCCACTAATTAGATAAAATCTGTCAAGAGATAACAATTGATACTTTAATTTTCTGTTTTTAAACAGTTTTTCTTCTTTAATGTTTTGTAAAAGATAACAACACACAATATAGTCTGAAACATTAAATATCAAAAAGATAAGATCAGACACATCAAGAAAATAAAACAGTTTTGAAAACCCTGAAAGCCCTACATGAAGCAAACAGCAGAGGGCTAATGTTTACATCAATCTATTTCAATATTGCCTCACAATCTCTTGACTTGTAGTTTCGATATATATAATTATACTCAAAAACACGAGAAAGTTACTATAATATCTCAAATAATAATTTATTCCTCCCACTTAAACATTTTTGCTTTATATACATAAAATATAAAAAGCACTATAATTGTAGAAAGCATAGCCAAGACAGCTGTTTATAGTCTATATCCAACCTACATTTTCTCAGCAGCTTCTGTTCTACAGAGCTGGAATCACAATATAGCTTCCTGGCTGAAACTATGAAATGGAGTTCAGGTAGGGGAAGGAGGGAAAAGGTGGTTCATTTGGGCAGAGCTTGCCCTCCATACAAGGAATCCCTTCCCCCTAATGTACAGCAATCAGGATGCTAAAATTTTCTTCTGCCTACTTCTCACTAGTGAAGGATGGTGGGACAGCACCCTTACTAACAATTTAATGTCCTCATCCTGCATCTGTTTTCATGGAGATAAATCTCAAAGTCCCTGACCAAGCCCTCACAAAAAAATCTAGAAAAAAAAGTAGGTTTTTATCCTTCTTTGGCTACTTGTATTACAAGATTGGAACACATCATTTCACACCCATTTAACTGGTTAAACACCACTTTACTTGGAACTTAATTAATCCCAATAAGAGGAATTAATACTAACACTCACAGTTAAGCAGCAGTCATTATCATTCACTATCATTAGGCTAAATCAAATTCATAGCTGTCCCTTTGAAGCAGCCATCCAGCCAGATTTATTATGTTCAAATTCATCAGAATGTACTGCAATATTATTGTACATTTGTACAGCACCTTTCCTTCCAAAGCAAACAGCAAATTATGCATATAATGCAGCACTGAATTGCTGTGACCTCTGAGATAGAAAGCAACAGCCAACTGGTACACAGGAGACTGCAGAATTGTTGTCATGGTGGAAAGGAATTTTATTTAGTGGACCAAGGAGAAAACTCTAATTTTACAGACAGTGTTAGGCTTTTTAACATCCACTCAGAAAACTTTAGTTTGTAGAGTGTTTGAAAAATCCACACTGTAAACTCCAGTGAATTCCCTTTGTTTATATTTAGGAGGAAGGGTTGAAATAACTCTGCCTAGGTTTGAACCTGTAGACTACAGGGGCATTAAATAATTCAAACTACAAAAACAAGTCCATCCTGCAGATCCTAAAAGCTCTGTTGCTACTGTGTAGATCTTCTCACTCATCTCCAAGTTAAACCAGATTTTCTCTGTGCAGAAACAATTCCTTTCTTTTCCATCACTTCTGCACTGTGGAAAGGGGTTGTTTTTTTTCCTCTACACAATACCTCATGCTCCTTCGAACAAAAGGGAACCTTTTTCTCATACAGTATGTTATTGTGTAAGTTTCTGATCTGAGATCAGAGTCAGGTCCCTATATTTTCCAAAGCCATTTGCAAACATTAAATAATATCAAAGTCATTGTAAAATAGTACTTGTATACACTGGAGAAACAGAGGTACAGCAGGTGGAAGTGATTGCCCCAAGATCACGCAATAGGCTCATCAGAACCAGAGTATGAATCAGTTTCTTTTGATTTCCAGATCCAAAATTAGCAGTCATAAACAGAACAATCTCACAGCAAAGCCTATAGCACATTTTGCCCTAAAGTTCCAAGTTGTTAACAAAAACAAACAAACAAACAAACAAAACACCTAACAGAAAATCATCCTGTATATGCCTGAAAAAAAACTTTGAGCTTTTACAACTAACACACATTTCCTTCAAACTTGGCTCAGCTAGACCTCAAAGACTGCTTCAAAATAAGCCAAGTCCATTCAGCCATTGCTGCTTTATAATCATGCAGTCTTTCTGTGATCTGAGCAGATAGGACAAATATAATATAATTAATCTATTTTACACACACACGATTCAAAACTGGATGAATGAAGTTTTCAATTTTTAAATGACTCTGGTAGAGACAAAACATGAAAAATTTCAGATCAATATGCCTGAAAAAATTATAAGAAACAAAAATAGAAATGTACAGAACTGTATGGAAAAATCATATTTCAACCTTATGTACAGTAGTTACAAAAATATCACTACATTACATTCTATAATCTCACTTTCTATCTATGCACACATTTCTTCTAGGATGAATATACTCTCACAGACTGTATATCCTTAAATCCTATAAACTCTACTATTGTATATTTTGTACACTATAAAATATTAATCTCTTTTAGGTTTTTAAAAGAAATATTTCATATAGGGGGTAACTGTGCTGTCTTCTGATAATTCTCAGATGACCTGGAAGCAGTTACCAATAGGATGCTCCAAAAAAGTGGTAATATCCAACCAAATGTCTCTCTTGTCTCTGCTAGAAGCAGGACAATATATTTTAGAAGTGACATAAGTTGAAGTCAAATGCTTTCTGCACTCGAGGTTCACTGTACAGATATCTATCACAGTACGGTGCCTGCCCCATCTCATTGCTATTTTTTTTTAAAACCCAGAGGCTAGAAATGATATTATTCAAATGATTCTTCAACTGTAGTTTCAGGCCTCCTCAGGGATAGGAAATGCCAAAAGATATGCCATGAAGAAATGAAACTGGGTAAAGATGAATGGCACAAAGCAAAAGGAAGACAAAAATATGGACTAATGGGAGTTAAGGTATAAGAGCTAGGTTATATGCACTTTGGAGCAGGAATCACATATTCTTATTAATGTGCACAGAACATTAGGAGTATGTAAAGATTATATAAATCAACAGACAACAAGTATTGGACGGTTGAACAAAGAGGAAGAGACATTGTTCAGGATAGAAGAATATAACGAGCAGTTTAAGAAATTTGGACAATTTATAATTAGGTCTATGAAATATTAGAAGAGTCTGCCAAAAGAAGTGGATGACGGCTCATTATTTGAGTAATTAAAAGTGACTGGACAAAACCCTGGAGTAAATACTGCTGGGGACAATTTGGCAAGAGACTGGACTATGTGATGTAATATTTTTTTCAATCATTTGATATTATGTAATGTTTTATTATTAAAAGGAGAAAACTTATAAATGAAAATAATTTCCAAGAAGAACCCAAAACAGAAGTGACAAAGTAGAGGAATAAAAATACAAAGTAATGAATAAAAAAAGCGAGGGAAAAGGTTGATAATAATTAGTAACATTTAGTACTTACAGAGCACCTTTCATCTGAGGAAATTAAAGTGTGTGATAACATTAATTGATTTAACCTTACAAACCCCCTGTGCAGTCGATAAGCATTATTAACTTTGTCATGCTGATGAGAAAACTACCTAAGAGAGATAATGTGGTTTGTCCAAGATCACACAGAAAATCTCTCATAGCACCAGACCTCTTTATACCATGGCTTCAAATACAAGGCTGTCTTTCCATGTTAGAGTAAAATGAAGGGAATAGGTCACAACATGCCATCCAGGAAACAGAACGAGCAGAGCATATAACTGTTTTATATATTATGCTGGATTTAATTTTAACATCTTCATGAGAATGCTCAATAATGGTCAGAAAATTTTGAGCTACTCCAATGCCACAGTGATAACTGATACACAGACAGAATACTATAGATAGATAACGGAGCTGTGGTAGCTATCCCATGGTTATAAACTTGATTTGTATATTTCTCCCAGAACAAACCAATCTCCCTGAAATTTTTCAGGCTACAACTCATCTCATGATAAGAGTTTTTCCAGGAAATGTAGTAAAAAATGTAGAAAAGGAGTTTAAAAAGTGATGGCATTTTGAAAATGGATCTATTCTTCAAATTAAAAGTATCCAATTTTTGCATTATCAAGTCCCCAAAATGTCTTAGCCTACAAATACCAAGTTAATTTTGTTTTGTTGGCCTTGCTAAAAGGAAACGCCCATCAGTAGAGTGCCTACACTACGAAGCCTGTTATTTCAAAATAACAGGTTGGTTATTTTGAAGTAATAACTCCTACTTTCCACGAGGAATAGCGCTTATTTTGAAATAGTTATTTCAAAGTAACAGTAACTCCACTTCTGCTATTTTGAAATAACTACTCCCCAGAGTCAAAGTAATTACTCCCTAGTGCTTCCTGGGGTTCTAAGTTGAGGTAGTGCGTCCACATTAACAGAGCTTGCTTTGGACTAATTTTGAAGCTTCTCTGTAGAGTGCACATGCTAATTTGAAATAATTAATTCAGAAGATATTATTTCTAAATAAGTTATTTCAAAATAATTTCCTAGTGTAGAAATGTCCTGAGAGTCATTCTTACTACACTCGATTATAAAGGAAAAAGTGCAACATGAATATTTTAGCTTAAGAGATACACACTCTTTAGGTAACTCATTTCACTTCAAAAATATATTTTTCTCTCCAGTTCTGATAAATCAGAGTTCTATTTCCAGCTTGCTGGAAATTTTTAGCATTAAATTGAATCATATTGCTAAATGACAGAAGCTATGCTGCTCTTAGCTTATCAAATGTTGTCAAATAACCTATTAGAGTGTTCTAAGGTTTTAAAATCTTTGTGAAAAAACAAAACTAATATCCTAAGCTTGTCCATGTTTTCTGAATAAATTAATAGCCTATACTCTGGTCTATCAAGCCAGCAAGAATTGTGTTCTTTTTAATATTTTCAAACTGAATAAATATCATCTTGCCACCAAAACATTTCTTATGACAATAGTATTGACAACTGTGGACCAAAGATCCGGGAAATACAGTGGTTTTGAATCTAAACCGCAGACCACTAGGTTAACGCTTCCTTGTTCAGTGAGGTATTATTTCAACTGCAACTCCTACACTAGCTGGGGTAATTCACTTTAGGGAGTTCAGCTTTAGCTTCTGCCATTGTCCCTCCCAATGCAAGCGGCCTGATGTGAGAATCAGAATCCACACATACCCAGTCTCCCCGGTTAAGTTCCTTCCATGGCCAATGCTCCATACAGGGTCTGCTATGGTTTTTTGAAGGCTTTCTGCTGCCTGTGCCTGTGCGGCATTGTCTGAGCCAGCACAGGGAATCAGCCCAGAAAAAAAATGTTCATCAAACTATAATGCAATTAATAACTCCAAATATCTTTGAACTACCGTTACTCCTCATTGCAGGAGGAGTAACGGTAGTTTGAATTAGGAGCTTTAATTCGAACTACCTAGTCCGTGCTGCGTGTAGCCGCGGGCAGGTAGTTCGAACTACGGGGCATTTAAAATGGCGGCACCCAGGAACATGCAAATAAAGCCCAGAATATTTAAATCCTAGGCTTCATTTGCAAGTTCAAATGCAATGTAGACATACCCTATGAGTCTGGAGTGGATCCTAAGAATAGGGTCTGCAACCTATTTGATCCTTGCAGGGGCCATGTATGGGAATAAATTATCATGTAAGGGTCAGGCAGAATGTGGCCCAGAATGAGTGTAGCAGAAATGTAGTGGTTTCATCTCAGGATAAATGAATAATAACTAAGTGGCAAAATGAGTAAGAACTAGTCATGATGAAGTAAGTAAAATGTTTCTACAGCCCACTTGTGATCTGCAAAATATAAAGAAAGTAAATTCACAAATTATATTTTTCTAAAAATATAAAGGGCATGAGTAAAGGGATGCAAAATGAGGATTCAAATTATAGAGAAAAAATGATTGTGCTAATCCTTTGAGGAGAATTATATAATGTAAAAAAATAAATACCTTTTTCTCCCAAAATATTCACAGTTGATCTTTGTTCTCCCCTGCCCCAGCCTCTGTGCTTACATGCATTTTTTGTGTCACCTTCTTTTTAGGAATAATAACAAGCTTTTCAATACTGTTTAAAATGTTAATTTCTATCAGTAAAATGGCCAATACTCTTGTTATACGCAATTCATTGATTTCTCCTTTTGGGCATTTGACTACATCAGTGTAGAGCTGTTATTTAAAATTCTGTTGCAGCTGCAGCTTGCTGAATCAAACACAACTGCATCACCAGGCATCACAGAATACACCTTTAGAAAGTCAATTACTATCAAGATGTCCTTCTGCCTTTTAGTGAGGAGAAAAGAGCCATTAACCCATAACCTCTCATCTAGGCAACAAATTCTGATAACTGCCTATTTACAACAATGCCATTTTATATCATACAAGGCTGAATGGAAAATAACGCATACAAAGATAATGATAATAAGTTCTATGACCTTATATTCTGCCACATTTAATACATAGTTATGAAAAGCATTATATTAGTATCAGTGTTTTATAGCTGTCAATAGAATCAGCTTGCATTTTAAATAGAAAATATAGATTTATTAGGTTCTACTTAATGTAAATTGCATTGTCTGCCAAAGAACCAAGCCAAATTATCACCAAAGGGAAATATATTGTATTTTTGTTCAAGCCCCTGGCAGTGATTCACAGATTATGTTCCCCTATACCTGAAATATGTAAAAGTCATTTGTAAAAGTAATTTACTCTAACTCTGTATGTCATTGGGGAGAATCATCAGTGCAGTTTCCTGGTTAGTACTAAAGAGCATCTCCAATCCTACAAAACTGTTTGCTAATTTTGGCCTTTAAATAACATTGTTTATTTGGCAGAATTCTCTTCGCTGTCTGAATTCTCTTATTTAAAATGGAGTGGCCAGTCTGATGTTTTGTAATCTATGTACACATCTTAAAACACTTTGCCCCATTTGTAACAGAAGCAGCATTTGTATAACCCTTTCTGCAGTACTTTATTCACTGTTGGGGATTTTTCTTCACAACACAAAAGATGGCACCATAGATTCAACCTACAGTGTACTGAAACTATCTGGACAATAATTATACTATGAGATATACCACAAACCTAAGATTACATTATTAGAATAACAAATTTCAAAGAAAATGTGTGGAACTGTTCATTTGTCATGACACAAAAACACATGAAATTTAAATTTCTGACACATGCATAGAGGGAAGCTGGAGAGATGAGGAAATAACTAAACAAGCAATCTAATTGAGTTACAAGGACTTTACCGGTGGAGCCAGATGGTTTGTTCTGAGGCTCTCTCAGGAGAGCCTATAAATTAGATCTTTGAGAACAGCAGAAGAAGAATGGAAGGCAACACACAGGAGACTCAGGAGATAGGAGACTCACTAGTATTCTATTCCCTTCTCCTAAGTTCATGACTCGTCTCTCCTCTCTCACTGAAATCAATAGTTTAGCCTGAAGGGCAAGCTCCTTGTTCCAGCAGCTATCGAAAATTAAATCACTGAGAAGTGGGAAAGTGGAAAATACGTAAGTTATTCAGACAAAGAAGACCTGACATTCCATCCTAGCTTGCTATCAGTGTTTGAACTCTCTTGGTCTGACTGTAAGTTTTTCTTGACCTCAGTTCTTGGAGTCAGATGATTAAGCAATAATCTCAGTTTTCGTTAAAAAATAAAGGTTTCTAAGACTGGTGGTTGTGGAGAAAAGCTGGAAAATGAAAACCCTACTGGCTTAAAAACCATAAAACAAATCAAATTTATTACTTTAGAATCTCATGATTTTAGCTAAAGTCATGATTCCTGAATGATTCAGATTAGCAATATGGCCTATTGGAAAATATACTGTTAGGCAAGTACAGATCCAACAAGCGAAGCAGCTCTTAGAAACTATTGTTATCTTTTTTTCAGATATCAACACATTTTTGGCACCTTTTTTGATACTTTCCAATAAAATAAATAGGAAATATTATGTTGCCTAATGAAATTTGCCATTTACTCAAAAAAAAAAAAAATTGTCCATTTTCAATCAAAACAAAATAACAGTCTTATACATAATGTGTGCAAAATCAACTTAAATGCATCAGCTGGCTTCCTTTGCATAATGGCCAACCAATGGTAAATATTATAGAGACCTGTCACAACTGTTTTAAAATTATATGCTTTCTGTAAAACCTATGCTCTACTGTAAAACATTTTTGAGCTATCTGGCACTATACAGTCATATTTTCTAACAAAGCTCTGTATTATGAAGTCAAGTTTAAAGTGAAATGGTATATTTTGTCACTTTTATTTGATTTGTTGTACATATCATATGCATATCCATGAATGGAGGTTTTTTTATACACCACACAAAATGTATGACTATACTATATATATATGTGTATATGAACATATTTGCATGGACTGTTAAAAGATTAAAATATAACTACTATATCTTTGGGCATAATTCACAAGATACTGCGAGACAAATATTTAAAATATTCCTAAAGCATAGTTGCTACATCATCAAAATTAAACACAGTTCGTACGTCAGGACACTGCATCTTTTCTTCTATAATTATGCTCTAATCACAGTGTACTCTTTCCCCCATATATATAGGTATTCAGATTTATTTTGAACTTCATGTATCTAAAAATCTAATCACACATCTACAGCAAGATGTATCCCAAGGCAAAATGAGAGAAATGAGAGAAAAGAATTCTTTAAGATAGGAAGTAAATCAAACAATATCATTATTGTTAATGATCAAGTCTAGTTGATCTAACTGAGAAATTCAGTCTCAAACCCAAAAGGCAATTCAAAATGTAAGAGCCTTTATAGAACTACTCCACTGATATGGCAACATTTGGCAAAAGGCGACTTTTTAACTGGCAGCTACTGTAACTCATTTTCCAGATCATTATGTAACCCTTCTGCCAGGTAGCTCCAGCAGCAGTCAAGGCTAGGTTCAATACCTAGGGGTTCCTCTCCATCCATCCAACACAGAACTGGCTCGAGCCCCCACCCGGTAACCTGTGAAATTCACACAACCCTCTGGGCGCCTCTGAGAGGCAATGCTTCCTCACTTGCAAGCAGAGTATGAGTGTAGAAAAGAAGCTTTTAATTAAAAGGGGAGAGAAGTAACGTGGCATTCATTTGGGAAAACCCCACAAATAAAGTTCATAACCAAAACCAGGAGTAAATGTCCCAGCTGAAGCAGGATGGGCAACGTCCTTTTCCTCTCAGGCTCTTAAGTCCAGCAGTGTAAATGTCCCCTTTACATACCCAACCCTTCTCTCCATCCTGCTTCACAGTCGCTACCCTTGGTCAGAATAGGCAGACCAGAGTTCAGAGGTGCATCTGCAGAGTTCACCTCACATACTGAGTTAGGAGGAGGTAAGAAGGCATCTTTATTATATGATGTTATATAACCTTTATTATATGATGTTATTATTTGTTAGATAGTGGCAGAGGGATTGGTTCTGTACTAGAAACAAAGATACTGTCTCTAGTTACAGGATAAAAGACAAACCAGGTAGGCCAAATTTTCTCAGAAATCCAGAAAGTAAGTTGCCTAACTTTTCTTTATTCCTTTATGAAGTCACTAGCAGATTTACCCAGTGTTGTTCGGATCCTTAACTCAATTCATTTTTTTTTAAATAAAAGGAAAATGTACATGCTTTATTGAAATGACTGTATTTTTTAAAAAATACAGTGTTATATATATGAAGTTAATTTTAGTAAATGTTTTAAATAGGAATGCCATCAAGTGTATTTTTTCTTCATCCCGATCAACTCCTATCATTTGCTATGTTTTAATAAAAAGGAGCTATAGTCAATTTTGTTCCGAATAACATGGTCTTCTAGTTTTAAACCTTAAGCATTGAATAAACTGTGCCAAAACAGAGCATTACTCCAAATTTCTCCGTTTTATATTTTTTCTGTCAGATTTACTGAGAAGCAATCATATTCCAGGTTCATCCCATTTTTCTGGCTCATCTTGGTTCAGTTTCTTTCAACATTCACTCTATGATGTCAATTTTGAGGACTATAATTCATTTAGTGATTTTGTCTGTTTTCTGTATAGTTTTATAAGAAGCAATCTCATTCCAGATACATTGTTTTCCTGGCACAACCAAACTCTTATGTTGCTTTAAGTTATGGTAAGAAGAAACTTTCTTCCAAATTTGGTGGCCCTACTTCTTACCATTTAGGAGGAGCTCTTGATTAAATAGACAAACCAACCAACCAACCCTATAAAATATATAGTAGATAATGTATAGGTATGTAGAAGTGAGTTTTATATTTTCCTTCCAATTTCTTGTTTAGTTTTTTTTTTAATCTTTCTTGTTAGATTCTTATTATCCTTTAAATCTTGCCAGTTATCCCTCCATGATTCCATTGGAGAATCTCCATCTATGTTCAATGCAGAAAGAAAATCTTTTTAGTTCTACTTATTGTACTTTTATATAAAAATTGGAACTACACACTCTTCAGGGGATTGATGTATTTCACGTACTGTTCAGATAAACATACAATGGTATCTCAAGTAGAAGCTATATATTAATCTTCCACTGTACAAAATTGAAAGAGGTCTTTTATTACACCAGGTGGGTCACAGATTTGTAATACATATCAGGTCAGATACTTTCCTCTATTCCCACCCTTTGTGATGTGCTGATAATAAAATGTATGGAGAGCCAATGAATCCCCTTCTCCCCAGGAAGGGATTCTCCAAGTGTGGAGGAATCTTTTACTGGCCTAGATCTGGCAGAAACAGACACCTGCCCTGAAAGTATGAGCACAAAGGTCAAGTCATGACTAAGAAGGTGGGAGGACCGGGCAAAACTTTATTCTCCTATGGTGTAATGGCCTCCAGGAACTATAGCCAGGTAGGGTACTTTTCAGAAGCACCAAGGGTTCATTAAAGTATGCCTATGTTTGTGTTCATCTGTTCTGATGTAAAAAACCATAACCAACTTTTCTGAGACTCTTCCCTTCATCTCAGAAGATAATGCGTGCAGCTGAATATGTAGCCCACAGCCTGTATACTTCTTGCACTAAAGGAAATGTTTCATCTAAAGCCTATTTTTATCTGTGCTGTCTATAGAACCTTGCTGTTACAATACAGACTCAGATGTGGAACCGTTACTCATGCTGATGAATACATACTGTGACTCATGAAAGTAGTCCCACTGTCTTCAATCAAGCCTTATACAAGTATAGACTAGACTCTCACAGTTCAATACTACAGACATGCATTGTTCATCATTGGGAATTCATTCATATTATAAAGAATGTTCAATCTGCATGAAGAAAAACTAATTCTTCTAAGTTTGTTTTTATGCACGAATCTTATAAATTGGTGATTCAATTTCACAGCTTATGATTTATTATCTTAAAAGATAACTACAGATAACCAGCAACTTAAACCCTGCAACTATTGAATACAATAAAGTAGTTTTTTGAAGCATGAAAACATGATAGAAGCCACTCTCCCTTGTGACTTCTGATCCTTCTTAGAGATCTTTCTCTTTTATTTTTTCTTTCTCCAGAGGACAGAGATCAATATGCTAATAAAAAGGCAGTATAAAAGCATGCTCTTTTAAAGTTATAAAAAGGATATATATTAAGGATTATAATGCTATTAAGTTATAGAGAATCAGTATGCAAGTAAGATTTGAATCCACAAAACCAAGGAGATTTAGAGTTAATGGAAAAAAAACAGGTTGATATTTCATCCTTAGTTCACCCAACTGAAAAATTAAAAAAACAAAGATACAATGGCAGAAGTTCAAGAGTGTCAGCTCAGATTTTTAGCTTTACTGTTGAATTCTTTTTCTACTGTCAGAACTGGAGCTATGTGAAAACTTTCACCAATACAATTAAATTCACAATTAAATTCATGCATTCTGTCTTTCTGCTGTTTTTTTTAAATAATCTCTCTCTACACACACCTACACACCTACTCCTCACATATTTTTGGTAGACTCCTGTCCCAAACTTTTAACCAAAAACCAAAAGAAAAAACTTTTGCATCACATCATCTATAAAGGTCAAAAGGTAAATTACAAAAAGTTACATGATTTTGAAGGACAAATGTGGTTTTTTACTCAGCATTCAGACCAACAATGATGAAAGACTTCAGAAAGAAAGAAGAGAGGAGGAAAGATTGTGGAGGTTTTTTTTGTTTTGTTGTTGTTGACACCCCTCCTCCTTTTTTTTTTTTTTTTTTTTTTAAAGAAGCACACATTTGAGGTTAGAAAGAAAAATTGGCTAAATTGCCTAAAAATGTTGGGCTAATAACTCAGTCAATGGGAGATTTGATAGAAGAGGAATGAACAGCTAGCATTGCCATCATCAACAAAACTGTCCATCTTGAAGTGCATGTTTCTGCTTAGTTTCCTGCTTATTTGGCTGCTTTGTTTATAATCAAATGAATTTATTTTGGCCAGGGCTGAAGAATCACTTTACTTCATGAGGTTGACTTTTACTAGCATGAATGCTCACAGAAAGAAAATTTCAAAGTGATATCCCAATACTCTTGTGGAAAATAAAATTTGCTTACAAAGGTATTTGTGCTGGAAGTGCCTGTACATTCCATCCACTCTGGAAGTAGGAGCAATACCACATTATCTATATGATCAACATATAAGGCAATACCAAATATTCATAGGACTTATGACAGTCAAGTCATAAGTTAAAATAGTTGGGAAAGTTTGTTTTATTAAATCATGAAATAATTTAGGACAGCAGATAAATTTGAGGAAATTGTAATCTGCTCCTGGATATTCTGGGAGCAGAAAGAGAAGCCGTATTTATTGGATAAATTATTAATTGAGAATTATATACTCCATTCTAGTGGTTATATATAACAAGTGTAGCTACAGATCACGGCACCTCAGAAGAGAGAACTGTGCTGTTTGCCTATAACGTCCAACTCTTTCAGTCTGAAATAGGTTATTTCAGAATAGAACATCTACACTTCAGGGAAGCCTCAAAATTAGTCCAGGGCAGACTTCCCTAATGTAGATGTGCTATCTCGATTTAGAGCTCCAGGAGGAAGAAATTAGAATGGCCCTGGTGAGGGGCTATTTTGAAATAGCAGAAGTGGAGCATCTACACACATCTTATTTTGAAATAACTACTTTGGAATAGGCATTATTCTTCATAGAATGAGATTTACAGAAGTCGGAATAAGTCATCTGTTATTTGGAAATTATTTTGAAATAATGGAATTGCTGTGTAGACGCTTACATAGTGATTTTGGAATATTGGCCGTCATTCTGAAATAAGTTTGCTGTGTAGATCCATCCTCAGTTTCTTTCACAATGAACAACAGAGCCTTTGGGAGTAAATGTATATAGCTGTGTAGTATTTCCAATTTTGGAGGCATTGTTAAAAAATCATAGGTACTAATACAACTTATCTTGCGAAACTACTATTGCACAATACATCTATTTACAATCAGGTGACACCCACTTCATCTGGCCTTTTTTTTTTTTTTAAGATCCAATTTCCAATCTCTGTTGCATTGGTGTAAATCTGGAGAGACTCCACTGAGAGTGGCCCAATAAGTACAGCATTACCCACCTAAACAAGCAAGGGCCCAGGAGGGGCATAAACTGTATATTAGCCATTGACCAATACTGTTGGAGCAAGTCTGATATATCTGTAGACAACTTACATTGTCACAGGTAGTTACTTTTATTTATTGGCATTAATAAATGGGAAAAGATACGTGGATAAAATTCTTCCCTGGGTTTCACATGTGAAGCAGCCAATGATTTCAGTGAGAAAAGTGTGAGTGTGTATATGCATGTGGGGGCAGGAGGGAGGGAAAGGAGAGAGAGAGAATGTGTGTTTCTGACACAGAGTAGAACTTGACCTAAATTTTTGTTTTGCGGAGCTCTAAAGCAGAGAGGTACCTGAACAAAAATACCTGGAGGATCAGCAGCCAGCTCCTACTAGACTCACAACAAATATGCCTGCCAAACACTGCAGGCATATTTGGAACACATTAGTTTCAAAGTCTCCTCTGTCAGAGCTCGCTTACTTGCATAATAATAATAATAATAAAAGGCTATAGGTTCATACCAGTTCCACAAAGATGTAGGAATTCAGCGGGAAACAAAAACTTTTGAAACTGAGAACACAGTTAACAAAATCGCTTATTTTAGACACATTATTCTTTCCATACATTTTAATATATATTTAAAAATGCCCAAGCCCTTCAGTGTTTTATTAGGCAGGGACTTGTCTCTTCCCTGTTTTATTTCTGTCATCCTATCCTTCATTCTCTGACTGCAAGACCTTTCTCCTTCTGCCTGCCTCCAACACCTCTACCTGCCCACTGACCTCAGTTATAAGTAGTCATTTGAGGGCTGACATGGAAGAACATATTGTTTCACCAGCCTAAGGGGACAGATCCTAAGGTCAGTGGTGATAGACACACAGACATTTACGGATCCAATTGCCCACCTCTTTCTGGGGCAAAACTATATCTTTAATTAGACTGCTTCTCTTGGGGAAAGATTGCTTTGGATCCCTTTATCTTAACTATTGCTATGTTGCCATTTGGAGCTGGGTGTGTGATTTCCAGCTCTATCAGACATACTTGTGCTAGCCCTAATCAAGCTAGTGTGCTAAAAATAGTAATGTAGCCACATTAGCATAGACAGTTGCCCTGAGTATGTATGCACAAGGGCAGGTAGTTTTGTACTGAGGGCAGATATCTCATGGAGTCCCTCAATACTTTTAGTCCAAGCTCAATGTCTGCCAGTGAGAGTTTGTCTATATGATCTTAGAATCACATCCCCAGCTTCACATGTAGATATATCCTCTATGATAAGACAAGGCCTATTAGTGTTCTTTCCCACCTATCCTCCACTATGCTCTCCTCAATGGCCTAGTCTACACTCTCATCTCTCCACTGCTTCCTTCTTGCCCCAGAATGCAGAGCCCAGTTCACATCAACTTGCTTCAGCAGAAGCCAGTGTTTCAACTTGTCCCCTATGTGCCTATTCTAAGTAGGTGAGCTGGTAAGAAAACAGTCTATTTCCTGGCCCCAATTCTCAGGTATGGGCAAGATTCTAAAAGGTCATAAACAGGGGGGTCAATATTTACTGAGTCCCATGGGTGCTGTAACACTGACCCTAAGATTGAAACTAGGAGTTAAGCCCTCCAAAAACATAACTGTCTCAAAAATAATGAGATATTTACAAATAATATATTTTGGGTTCTTTTCTTTTTGGTTTCTGTGCCTTTAGGATGCATACAGGTCATATTTTCATGGTTTTCTCCCCAATCATCAGGGCTACAAACTTTTGTTTTTAAACATAATTTGACATTCTCATTTAATCACATGACTCCATGTAACCGGGGCTTTAAGGAAGACAGAAAATATCATGGCACTCATGATGAAATCGTGAGTTGGCAGCACTGCACTCCTGCTTTCTCTTTCCATTCCTCCTTTTGCCATCCAAATTCCTCTAAGAGTTCCTGCAGCCTAGGCTGTAGCCTACAAATGATGTGTTAATCAATGCAGGTAGGCTATATTCACCAACTAATATATAATACCATATTAATAGGTATTATGCACATGGGTATTAATGTAATGAATGTGTGTGCTAGGTTGAATAACAGTGCTAAATTATACTATGCTTATTCTTTCTCACTTATGCTAAGGCACATATCCCATGGTAACCTTGGAAAAGTATAGTTCAGCACTTGGTTAAAGCAAATTAAAAATTGGCAAATAGCTAGTCAGATGAGTGTTATGAAACAAAGGTACAATGCAATAGAAGATAATAATGTAAGGTGTCAGAATATTTAGTGCTAGGGAGTATCTTCATGTCCCTTAACATCTGGAATTTAATATTCAAAGAAAAGATGGTAAAGTATAAGAAGGTACCAAGGTGAAGCTGGCACAAAGTTGGTAATTAAACTTAAGAATTAAGTGACATGAGCAGTGTGAAGAGCCTTCCTATAAAAGATGGCTAGCTTATAGGGGCATCTAGGAAGCACATTTTCTGTGTAAGGTGAACTGAACATGAATTTGCTGTCTAGGAAGACCTGATAATATATTAACCTGTTGTTTCCCCTACTGTGTTGGATCGTCTTCAAACAATGAATTTGGCTGAGCTTAGTTATTTGGTCTCTTGAACATTCTCAACATCAAAACACACATACAGTCAATTAGTTGGCTATACCCTTTTGTCAACAAAGGGGATGATTTATCATCTCAGTAATTAGTGTATGTAGGGTGGTTTGATACCAAGCACTAAATGTTAATCATAGTTGTAATCTCTTTCCTTGATTTCACTACCCCTTAAATTCCCTCCCTGTGGCTGTCCTCCCTTATGTTACTGCAGCTAACATGTTCTACCACTTCTGTATTCTATTTGCATCATCCCGTCTCCAAATCCCCTCAACCTTCCTCCCATTTTCTGCATTACATTGTCACTATTACCTTTAAGGACAAGGACAGTTCTCCCCGTGACCACGTCAGCATTTGTTTCTTCTTGTACACTGTCTCAAGCCTAAGGCCTTCCCAGTTCTCTTGCTAAGTCTTTCTTTGCACACATTGTTTTGTGCCTTTTTATATCTGGGCTCTAGACTTGAAATAGCTTCTTTCTTCTTTGCTAAACTTCCTTCTGAAATCATTTCTCACTCTTCATTCATCTGCATTATGACTGTCTCAATTACAGTATATGCTCCTCTGGATGTTGAATCTGGCTAAATATGTTTCTAAAGTGCAATGTACCCCTACAGCACCATACAATAAATGTGAAATTAAAGTGGAGAAATTGAAAAAAATCCTAATTCTATCAAATTGCACACGATGCAAATGTTAAGGGGTAAAACTTATGATACACAATACTATAAAAATTAAAATATTAATGCAAATATTTAAAACATAGAGGGAAATATTACTATGGAAAACATAATTGTATTAATATGTTAGTCTGTAACTTTAAAAACAACGAGTAGTCCTGTGGCATCTTAGAGACTAAGCATTACTCAGCATTGCTCGGGTCCTTCAGGGCAGGGACCTGGAGGAGTGGGGGTATGTAGCCAGACATGAACCCCATCTTGTTCTCCCCCTCCCCCAGAGAGAAAGGCAGTCAGACTTTGATGCCCTGGGAATGCAGGTGTGCTGCCTGGCCCTGACTCTACCATAAACAGAAACTAGACAGTAAATGGGCTAGCTGATGACCCGGGGCCTCCCGCTGCCCTGATGGCTAGTACCAGTAATTGACACGCCTGCACTGTCTCAGGAGAGTAATCTTCGCCCATCACATTCCAGAGGTGCCCATTGTCTGCATTTTCCCAGGTGTGAATTATGCTTTGCACCCTTGGTGGGAAACCTGGTGTTCAAAGCCATTTTTCCTAATTGGCCACTTGAGACTAGGAAGAAGCCTACGTGACCCAAGGGGTATAAAGAGGGGTTTAGTAGCCCACCCCATTTGAGCTCCAATCATCTACACCTGCTGGCAGGTATTTATTGACTCCCAAGGTCTGTGGGACGCCCAACCTCGCCCTACTTCTTCCCGAGGGATTGAGAGAAAGACGCTGGCCACGCCAAGTCTGGAATGCAGGGGTGAGAATATATACCTCCTAGGTGTCTATTTTGCATGCATTTAATAAGAGCTCAGAGAACCAAAAGGGTTTCATGGTACTTGTAAGTGACTTATTAGTGTAATTTTGTTCCTGTCCTTTGTAGTGGCTGTAACGCAGTAGTAGCATTTAACAGCTAAGTTTACCATGTAACAATAAAATAGTAACTGTTTAAGCTGTGACCTGACTCCTTCAGTTGCTGTAACAGAACCAAGCACAATTTTAAAAAAGAACTCCAGTTGGTCATAAGGGACAGATATAGGGAGAGCTTGAGCGTTGGATCGTGTTGCTTCCAGGGGACAGATCCATTGGGGCATCTCTCAGCCTCTCCAGGCTGCCCGCTGCGAAGGGATCGTGTATCCTAGCAGTCAAAATAGGAGGTGTAATAAGCTCTCCTTGTAAACTCAGGGGCATCTGTCGGCTTGTTGGCTGCCCGCCACAAAGGGATCCCGATCCTAGTGGTAAAGACACGGACGTTAAACTCCTCGGGGCACCTGTCAGTCTCACCTAGACTGCCCACTGCGACGGGGCCTTGTGTCTCAGCAGTTGAAGACTCGGGTGTAACACACACACATGCACTGCCCTGACCATCGGCTGACAGGGTGCAGGAGTCAGTGCAGGGTCTTGGGTATGTGGAGGGCTCAAGGCAGGAGGCTGGGGGTGTGGAAGGTGAAAAGGAGATCAAGGCAGGGAGCTGGAAGTATGGGGGGTGTTAGAGTCAGGGTTGGAGATGAGGTGGGGCTCAAGGCAAGGGTTGGGGAGCGCAGGAGTCAGAGCAAGGGGGGCCTCACGGCAGGGGATGGTGGTGCAGGAGTCAGGGCAGGACGCTGGGAAGTGGGGGCTCAGGGCAGGGGATGGAAGCAGCCAATGGCGGCTCCATGGTGCTAGCCTGGGGTCTGCATGGCCCACTTGCTGGCTGCTCCATCAACATGGCTGGAGTGGTGGGGGCTGTGCTGCCCACCAGTGGCAGCTTCCTGGGGTCAGTCATGATTATAACTGTCCCTGCTATCACACCCTTCCCTTTTCTGTTTGATAAGGAACAATCACATTCCATGCACATTCCATTGTCCTGGCACAACCAAATCCTAACCTTGCTTTAAGGTATGATAAGAGGAAGCTGCATACCAATTTAGTGTTTAGGAAGAGTTCTTGAACAAATGGACTCACAGAAGGATCAACAGACACACAAACAGATGTACAAACTCTCTCAAATACATAGTCAATTATATGTCTGGATATTGCATAAGAAATCTTCATTTGTCAAGGTCAATGTTGCATTCGCTTTAGTGAGAGCATTTAGATCCCTTTTTTAAAGGCATAAGGCAAACTAAAATGCTTTAGATGTCTTTAGATGGAAAGTGTGTGAGATAGCTTTATACACTAAAAGCAATTTTAAATGCTGAACCACCTTACAGTTTTAGGCCTTAAGCATGTAACAACCTGCTAAAGATGATTTTGTTGCTTACAACTTTACTGTTTTAAGGGCAATAGAAAATGATTTGATGCCTCCCCAACATTTTAAATTTATCTTTAGGGTGTCATGAAATTCAAATTAAAATACTCTACACAGCTCTGTGCATATGCCAACTTTAAATATTCATAACTTTAAAACTGCAGGTGCAATTTTAATTTAGATGTCTTCACATTTGGATTCTTGAATGAAGACTATAAAATGTCAGGTTTACTAGATTCAGTCACTTACAATGTACAAGCACAAAAATGCCGTCTGGAACATCTGGGGAAAAGTGTATTTTTCCAGGCTCCCATAACTCAGAAGCAATTTAATTCAAATCTTTTCCCTCCAAACACCAAAACCATGCAGCCAAAGAGTCACACTTTTGGATTAAAGATGGAAAATTTCAGCCCCAAGAGAATTTGTCAGAGGAGTTTATGAGCAACCAAATAAAAGGATGCTAAAATGGAAGATACGTTTCAATCTTAAGCATAGTATTTGATTCCTGTCAAGACAGTACATACATGAATACAATATTATTTACAATAGTGACTACCACACACTTCACATGTGTAATTAATAACCACAAAACCCTGTAATTCTCTGGTGACTATATGCAAGATATGCTTTGGTTTGAATGCAGTAGAAAGTATTAGTGTATAGCTATCTCATGATAATTCACATCTTCTGTGTGTTTACTTGTTTTTTAATTTTTAAATTTATTACTTGAGAAATGTCTGGATATGACAGCATAAACAGAATGAAAAGCTCTAATTACTCTATTCTCAATGCACATTATGACATAGGAAGCTATGCTATAAACTGCTCAACATCAACTCACTAAAGTGCCTAATCTTTTTATGGAGGGATGACCTTCACAGACTGAAAGACAGCCAAGTCTTCTGCCTATTTCAACTTTGGTCTCCTAGCAGAAACTGCCAAAAAGAGCCCAGTTAGTACTAACTGTGATATGACATCTGTCCATGTGGGATTCATATAAAATCTCCAACTCATTTCACATAGGCCACTGACCAGGCAACAGACAATAAAGCAAATAAACATTCTACATGCTTGTTACCTTTTATCCTCCTGTGGAGAGGCGCGGCACCGGTGCGGCCCGCCCCGAGGGCCACGCAGGGTCCTCCGCCCTCCCCTCCGATTTCCCTCACCCGAGGTCTCGTCCTCTTCGTGCTCCCCAATCACCCAAGAGCCCTGTCCCGAGTCTGACAGGGTCTGTCCACGCTTGGTCTACTGCGAGTGGCGTCCGCGTTGGTGCAAGGGGAGTAGGGGGGCTCAGGCCCACCCTCACTCTGAGCCCCGACCCAGGGCCCTAAGGTCTGGGGGGATACACCAATCCCCTCAGTCCTGGTTGATGGGGGACGGACCCCCTAAACACACCAACCCCCGGGGTTCCAGCACCCTGCCCTGGGTCGCTTCCTACCTCCCTCGCCGGGCCGCCGTGACGACTAGGTCTCGGGGGACTACACAAACGGGGTCCGAGGTGCCTTTGTCAGTGCTTCCTCCTCCCAGCTGCGTGTCTGCCTTCCCCTCTTGTCTCTGGCGGCGGCGCTCCTTTTAAGCATCCCGCTGCACTGACGTCCTCCGTAGTGGGGCCGGCACGCCCCCTCTGCGGGGGTGGCTGGCCCGCCAGGGCGCCGGCGCGGGTCAACGCCATGGGCAGTGTCAGCGCCCGGCGCTCTGGCACAGCTGGGGAAGCGGCGGTGGAGTCGGGCGCAGCTGGTTGGGGCTGCCGCTCGGCCCCGCCTGCGGCAGAACAAACCGCGCAGGGCAGGAACCGGCACGGGGCCGCCGCTTCTCCCCAGCAAGCCAGGGACGGCGCCCGGTGAGTGCAAGGCGCGGGGGCTGCCCCGTCACACCTCCTAATCATCTTGGGTCATATCCTCAGAGTTGCAAACCTGCCTTAGATGAGAAGCTGTGGATATTCCCCACATTTTGACATCCCTTGTTAGTGTAGAGCTGGAATAACTGTTTCTACATCATCCTCTCTCCATCATTCACTGAAAGGGGCATGGCTGATGGCAGGCCTGGCCTAGGGATGGGCGAAATCTCCAGCTGGTGTAAATACTGCTTGAGTGGTTATTACCAGCTGGTACAAGTTCTGAATTAGTCACTATTAGCATAAAGCCAACTTTGTTCCTCAATCCCTCTTGGGTTCTCAGCAGAATCCAGCTGGACAGATCAAAAGACTGTGACATTTAAGTACAATAGCACCTTAAAGACAAGCACAGTATTATACAGAAACTGTAACTTAACCTATACTAAGTAGGGAGTTGTACTATTTGCAGTGGTCCATTGGCCATAGGCTTATAACAAAGGAGACAGATGTTACTCCAGGTAATATTAGCAACACATACTACAGGTTGGACTTCCCTGGTCCAGCATCCTCGGGACCTGAATGGTCCCGAACCAGATAGTTTGCTGGATGAGCAGAGGTCATATCTCCCCTACTGACCCTGCCTGGGAAGGCTCACAGCCGCTGCCTTCCCACCCTGCACTGTGTTGCACCTTCTTGCCTAGCCAGGGCTCCTGTCTGCTGCTTCCCAGCCCCAACCCCCCAGCTGCTGACCTGACTGGCACTCCCTTGCAGCCGATACAGCCAGAGGCTTCCCAGCCGCTGTTACCCCCTCTGCAGCTGGTCCGACTCAGGGTTTCTCAGCCTCTACTGCCCCCCCCCCCGCACTGGCCCTGCTGCAGCCGACCCATCAGCCCTCCTGCTTCTGGCTTCCAGGGGACCCCATTCTCAGCTGCTGGGATTCTCTGGCCAGCAACATCCATGGTCCATGCCAGACCATGGAAGTTGCTGGAGCAGAGAGTCCCAGATTTTGGAGATGCAATCTGTATAGCCATACACATATACCAATATGGCATAGCATCAAAGTATTTTCTTTTTACTGTACATATTCTGATAACAGTACTATTTTCTTTATATTTTTCTCCATCATCTGATAAAGCCAAGCAAAATATTTTGAAATGTAACAGCATGTTTAAATCAATTATTGACAAAAGTATTGCATACACACAGAAACACATATAATGATAAGTGGTTTTTATTGACAATGCACATTTAAAATGACCTTTCTTCATATGCTGCACAGTATCTAGCTTTCCCTTGGTATCTTATAACATCTTCTATCCTCAAGCGCTTTACAAATTAACTGTAATGTATCTCCAGAATGCTAGAAGCCTTCTGTACACTTACATTGTGCTGTCACTAACAAATAGTGCTTGTACTGTATTGCAATTATTATTGTTTACTGAAACACATACTGTTAGCTGTTGGCTAACTGTGTTCTAAGTTTCTGAAATATTGCAGCTTGTATATATTATACATTTTTAGTTTTTTGTGTCACATTTTGCTATCATAATTCTTTAATCGCTTCATTGGTTAGCCCCTCCTCCCCTGAACATATACCCTTACAAATCCACACAACTGAAAGTTTCTAGATAATAGACTAGAAAGTTTCTAGATGCATTATTCACAGCATACCAGCTATGCCATCTAGGGAGTTGTACCATCTTATGTCACATATTCATAGTTTTCATAAGCAATATATTTATCCCATATTTTATTTAAATAAGCCAAATATATTCATTTTATTATTTCCTTAATAAATGGTATCTGTAGTAATCACCTTCAGTTATGTCAAAATGGTCTTTTCTGTAACCCCTACGTTCACTTTACAGAACCCCAAGGTTCCGCGGCGCACCAATTGGGAAACACTGCTGTAGACTAAATAAGCCCAAATCCATCTTCCTTTCCTCATAAATCATGTGCTCCAGCCCCCTAATCATATTTGTTGCCCTTTGCTGGGCTCTCTCCAGTCCATCCACATCCTTTTTGTAATGGGGGCCCCATAAATGGATGATGGAATACTTGAGATGTAGTCTCACCAATGCTGTATAAAGTGGAATATTCACTTCCCTAGCTCTGCTAGTAATGCTCCTACTAATGCACTTCAATATGCTGGTAGCCTTGTTGGCTACAAGGGCCCACTATTGACTCATATCCAGCTTCTCATCCACTGTAATCCCCAGGTCCTTTTCCTTTTTTTTATTGTGATAGTATTCACAGTATAAACATATGAAAAGTATTCTTTATGCATTTGTCTTTAGAACTCTGCATAATCAAGTTTCTACCTATGTAACACTGTATTCACCATAGAAAATATCTAGCTCCTTCAAATCTGACAGTTTTCTACAAAGCCCCTACTGAAGTTTGAATATATTATCTTCAAGAATTTTCAGAATTTGAAAAATATGCAATTACTCCTTTACACTTTGCCCAGAGCAGCCAAAGTTGTAATGTTATCTAGAATATATTACAATTATATATATGACTCACTCAGAATCTGAAAACTTTAAAGAAATATGCCAGGATTACAAAATTCTGAATTTCTTGGACATATCTACATGTGGATTGGTGATAAAATCCCCCAAAGCATCCACTCAAATCATAGTATTCCAGAGCAGCGTATAGTGGTTATAAATCTATCCAACCTGATAAAATTACAGCAGTTATTCACTGAACCAGTGCCATTTTGGAAGCAAGAATCTGGCTAACAACTGTTCTAAACCAGGGTGATTGCTTTAATAGTTTCCATGTTACAAACGTCCTAAATCTAACCTTTTACATTGTATTAGTAAAATGACAGTGTATCACCCATACGTTGCGTCATTTTATTTCTCTCCTAAAAAGTTCATACAGATGCACTCAATGCCTTCAGAATTTGGGAGATTTAAAGCATACCACCTGCAAGTCATCTGCATTCCATATGATAGCTCAAAGGGTCTGGAGATATACAAAATTCACAAAGTGGTTAAGTAGCTTGTTTATAAGTACAGGTTGCACGTCTCTAAATTGGGACTCTCTGGTGCGGCAATAGCCATGGTTTGGTAGGACCACAGATGCTGCAGGATCAGAGAGTCCCAGCACACTGCTGCAAGGGGGGGAGGGAAGCCTGGTGTGCTGCAGGGGGTGGGGGCCCAGGCCCTGCTTGCTGCACTGAAGGGTGGAGGGGAAGAGGAGGGAGGTGGGAGCCCAGTATGCTGCAGCAGGGCTGCCAGGGGAAGAGAGGGATCCAGGAAGCCCGGCACATGGCCCAGCAGGGCTGCCCAGCATAACAGGGAAGCCTGATAGGGTGGCAGAGGGATGGTGGTAGCAAGAGGGAGGAAGGACGGTCAGTAATGAATTCCCCTAGTCTGGCAAAATCCTTCATCTGGTACCCATCATATCCCAAGGATCCTGGACCAAGGAGGTCCAACCTGTAATGAATTTACTTACATACCTTTCTCTCTGAAGTACTTGCAAACTATCTGTATCAAGCAATAATAAATAGTTCATTCACTGTTCTTTAAATACAGAGGACAAACCTCATTTTAAATCCAAATTACCAATCACCTCAAAGACCTGGTATTATACCACCTTTTATTATTGTACATTATATACAATATAATAATAATAAATCCTGAATCTGAAACTACAGGTTGAACCTCTCTATTCCAGCCCTCTCTGGTGTGCCAACATCCATGGTATGGCAGGATTTTAGTTAGCCAGATGTCCACTTATCATGTATGTGGCCAAGTTTCCTGCAGTTCCATAAAGTTTGTTTACAGCCACCAGACTTGGCTCTCAGTGATCTGTGCTTTCATCTAGTTTTAAATTACCCCTAAATGGTAGATCCTGGAGCCTCTGACAGGTGATCCTGACTTGTTTGGCTGGGAGGCTATCAAGTGCCGGCCTCTCCCACCATTGTTATTGTTTACCTGCCCTCTGCCTTGGAGCTGCCCCTCAGGAGCCTTCTGCTTGCTCTGCTGTGGGGAGGGGAGGATGGCAAAGATGGGGTACTGATGTCAGAGTAGCCCCTTCCCACCATCCCTTTATCCCATCTACACAATGTGAACAGGGACTAGATCTTAGAGAAGGAGCAGGGAAGGAGTATTTGGGTCTGAGGTAGATTCTGGATTGACTTAAATTCAGAAAGTGACCTTGTGCTTAAAAAGGTTGGAGACCACTGGTCTATTGGTACGGTCAAACCTCTCTCTCTTCTTTCTTCCTTTTTTCACCCTGTACATCAGCCTCTTTTAGTCCCCCAATGCTCTGGCTATAAATCCTAGCATCATTGGCCTTGGCCATCCTGATATAATCTCTCCTCTATGTTGAATATTCCTGTAAAAACACAGCTTAACAAGAGAGTGATGTAATTCCTCTGACAGGCATCATGAAAAAGTCAGCATTTCTGGTGGTGTCAATGTGGCACTAAGCACATCATCTTTGTCTGCTAAAGCTGTTGAGTATTTTGTAGGGCAGCTTTTGAGAATGTGGAACTGTTCAAATATTAGGTTCTGTAATTACATTATTAATAACAAAAACAACAAAATAAAATAGCTAAGTTGGTTCAAATATAAGACACAGATTTTCTTCTTTAATTTATATAAGCTACTGTAATTAATTTTTAATATACAATGGATTAGTAACAACTACAAAAAACCCTTCTTACAAAATGCTCTACCTTCCAATTTCCAGGTTAAATTTTCATCTACCATGCTTTAGGCAGTGCAAAAATTTAAATTGCCATATTGTATTTCTGGCAAAGATCTTCTTGGCAAGTATATTAAGCTTCAAGCCAAGAGCTATAAGGGATACTAAAATGTAGAGATTGTGTCTGAAAGTAGCTATTATGCACTGTGTCCTCTGAGAGGCTTCTGGTATTCAAGCAATGCCCAAGCTTAGGAATACATGAGAATTGCTAACAATTCCATTGCTCAATAATAAATTAACCCAATTACAGCACAATTTGAAAATGAGCTAAAAATATACATTACAATTATTGGAGAAAAAGAGTCAAGTTTCTAGTATTAACTTCTTCTTAAGAATTTCTACAGCTTGCAGAGACTGATTTTTAGCAATGTTAGAATTTCAGCTAATGATCCAAACTATGTTGTCCTCTAAATAAAAGAGAACACTTGACTAGAACATGTGGTAAGGCAAAAGACATGAGAGAATAATACACCATTATGCTTAAAAAAAGAGAAAGATTTTTTCCCAAATAATCATCAAACAAAAGCGAGTATAATGTGTGTATGAGAACTGCAAATCTTTCATTGTATTCCAGTGTCTTTCTGTTTACAGTGCTTAGCATAAATAGGCTGTTACATGGACCTAAGTACACATAATAAATAATAATTATTACTATCAATGCATTTTTAATATACTATCACCTGGAATCTAAGCATCACAGATTTTTCACCGAGATGGAAAATCACTGGGCTAGTTCACCATTATTGTGATTATGAGAAAGCTTACTCAAAGTGACAAAGCTTTCCAGTTAGACATAAAGGTGGTGAGACTCCAGCTCATCCTGACTTCTGACAGATGAGAGTTCCATAGCCAAGGGCCCTACAGGGAGACTGCCCTGACTATGGCGCCTGGGAGCTTTGCTCTGGGCTTTGTTAGTTGTAGCATTCCTCGTTATTTGCAATATTCATGAGTTGTAGAGGGCTGGGAGGGGAAAGGCTGATAGTCTTTGGGATAACCAGGCCAACAGGAGTCAAGCCTTTACAATGAAGACTGTTATGTTCACTATCAGATGAATATGGCTTCCATAAAGGAAGATTAGATAAAATAATATTTAAGAACATAGAAGAAAGACGAAAACAATAGGCAGTAACTGACACTTATATGATGGTCCATTCTCTCTCAATCATTCTTTTACACTAGGAGACATGAATTCCTATGACCCATTTCAAATAAAAAATGTGCTAGAATCTAACTGCATACACTTCATAACTGCTGGTGCCAAGGGGCTAGCATGGACTGTGTTTGTCATGGTGTCAATTATATACTTCATAGAATTTGACCCAAAGACAACCGGACTAAAGACATGAACGTGGCCAAGAAGATAATGAGACCCATTTGGCAAAGTCCACATAACTACGAAAGGACCCAAAATGCATAGTTCAGACATTTTGTAGTGAATCTGTCAGCCTTGATCAAAATGTATCCCAAAATAACTTCTTTCCATTGATTACTATTACATTAGGGATGACTTTGCACCCATGAGATGAAGATTGATATAGGAAATTTCCAAGTCCCTCAGGTTAGTGTGATCTCTTGCTAAAGGAACTTGTAATTTCAAGTATATTAGAAGTTGATCCTGCCTGATAAGCAACGGATGTTATTGTGTCTCAGAGAACAAACTATAAATCTCTTAAAAAATTAAAGGAGCACTATTTATGCTTATGTAATGCAAGCAGAGCCAGCTGTCTGTGGGCAGAATCTAACCTGGGACCCTTGGAGCTTAGTGCATGAGCCTTTATTGCATCAGCTAAAGGCTGTAAAGCAGACTCGTGATTCTCTCTGTAAGTGTCTGAAGTGCCATTAGCTGGGACACTACACCAGACCCAGCAGGCATATGGGTTATGCTTATACATGCTTTGACTCTTAGGCTATATCTACACTATCAGGTTTTTCAAAATAATAACTAGCAAAATAACTACTTAGAAATAAGTTTATTCCTCTTTACAAGCAGGAGTTATTTTGAAATAACAGGCTTAGTAGTGTGGATGCTCACCTTGTTATTTTGAAATAAGGGGAGTTATTTTAAAATAAGTCCCCAGTGTAGACATGCCCATAGTTACCAGAATTCTAAACATTTAGGGCCCTCCTTAGGGTCCAGAAACACTGCACACTTGTTTTTCTGATATAGCTTACACATACTGCATGAGTCCATACTCAGCAATGTCACAGGGTATGTTGTAATGTAGGCAACCGGAGTTGCAAATGAAGCCCGGGATTTGAATTTCCTGGGCTTCATTTGCATAAAGCCAGGCACCTACATTACCACCCTAGTTCGAACTAGGGTGGTAGTGTAGACATACCCACAGAGTGGTATAAGACCATTGTATGCAAGTCAGTGTAAATCACTATGTAAACAGTTAGAATTTACAGAGTCAGCCCTAGCTGTTGACTCTAAGTGCCCCGCGCCTGAGGACAGGGAGTGAGAGACTTCATGTTCTTCCTTTGCCCCCAGGCTCTGATTGGTCTGATGGCAGGGGGAGCATGAGAATTCTCCTCCTACCCTGCAGGACAGGAGCAGGCTGAGAGGAGACGTTGTGTGCTTCTCCCTGCCCCCAAACCCTGATTAGCCTGGGGACAGAGGGGAGTGTGCAAAGTCTCCTCCCACTGCCAGGAGCACGGGCACCTAGAGGGAACTGCCAGCTGTTCAGAACAGCTGGTGGTTCTCTCTTGGGGGGGAGAGGACAAAGATTTTACACACTCCCCCACCCCCAGACTAATCACGTTCTGTGGGCATGGAAGCACAGAAGTGTCCTGGCCCTGCCTCTTCTGGCTGAGGCCCCGCCCCTTCCAAGACGGCCTGGGGCCACTTCAAAAATTTTTGAAGTGGCACTGGTCAAAAATTATTGCTCACCTCTGATCTAGGGCACTGCAGGGTCAGGAACGCTGCCTTCAGTACTCATAAATTGCAGTAAGTGGAGGGCTTTTAGGGCGCTCAGCCTTGGTGCATGTGCCCTAGATGACCTACAGTTTCTGCAACCAGGTAGTTACTATTGAACATTATTGAAATGGAACAAAAAAGACTATTTTATTGGGCTATTTCCTTATTCACAAAAAGTCACAGTCAATTTAACTTCCATCCAGTCTCTCTTGGTAGCTACAATCTGGCAAATGCATTAACATATATTTGTAAAACTTTAATCCCGCTTGTGTCAGTAGCTTAAGTATTGTAGTTGTCAGTATTTGATTCATGCCTCCATTGCTTCATTTGATTCACACTGAAACAAAAAGGGCTGAGACTATGAGACAAGAGGTTAAGTAAATGACCTGACCCACTAGCACCATTTAAAATTCCATGAAAAGAATTGAACTGCAAGGCCAAAGGTTTAGTGAAATACTTGTTATCAGATGGCAAAGGGTAATGGAGGAGATTTTTCTAGACTTTGACATGTACCAAGACTTCTCTCATTGCAAAAAACAAATGGAGTAAATAAGTTTAAGTGCAAGATGGCTATAACTGGACACAAGTGACAGGCTTTAGGATACCTGAAAGAACTAAAAATAACATTATATCCTTGAAAGAATTAAAGGAGCACGGATGCATAATAATGTATTTCATAAGTGTGATTCTGGAAGAGAGTACCTGTACTTGGTAATTTGATTAGAAATTCAATTGGTTTTGTGGTTGATTTGCTTTAGAGTGGTAACTGTATGATTGGGAAAGTCTTTTTGCCTCATCTTTTAGATAAAACTGAAGAATTCAACATAGTTTATATAGGAAAGTTAAATCCAAAGTTATACTGTAACTTGTAATGAGTTTTCAGATTAGCTTTTCTGTTTGTAATCAATCTTATTTTCTAGTGAATTCCTTGATTTCTGATAACTTATTCTAGGTCAGGCAATACTCTGTGTGCATATATTATGTATATGTATGCATACCCATGTGTGCACACACATATACTGCATATGAATCCATTCTCATGTCTGATCATGGGAGAGACAGCTGGAATTAAAATAGCTTAATCATTTCCATTTTAACCTCTAGTTTTCCACCATTCATAGTGCTCCAAAATTTTAGTTTTTGGGTTGAAAATTTCTCAGGCCTGCACTGTTCCCAAAGGTGAATTTTTTAAATAAAAATGTAATGTTAAATGTTTTAGTAATTTTTTCAAAAGTGTGAAAAATATGAACATTTTCCCCATTAATTAGTCTTAAATTATAAACGAATATAAACATGCATTTATTTTTAAATTAGTGACATAAGAACATTTTAACTTGGCAGGTCAATAGTGCTCACTGAGAAATGCTTCCTTGTGTTCTGGTGAAAACTGATTTAATTTGAGTAACAATCTACAGAAAATTGCACACGTGCATTTTTGGTGACAATACTAAGCTTGATGAGATCTGTAGCAAAGGAAGGACATATCGCCCATTTATAAAGAGCTATATACTATAAAGTTTGCTATAGGAATGCAGTCTATGAAGCAGCGATCCCTAGATGCCTTATTCCATTCAGTGGGCACTGGGCATCTTGGAAGATGTGCATTTTGTATACTGCATAATGAACAAGACAAAGCTCCATGGTCTCACAACTTGGACCTGCTTAGATAGTAGGCTTGCGTCTGACGACAGAAGCAGTCATATTCCTTAAACTACAATCCATGACCTAAACAGGACTGCCACTAAACATACAAACTGAGGCCACACCCTCCACATCAATCTTAAAAAAAGTATGCTCAGGTTTTCAAATCTGAAGAGGAAATAATGAATTTGTCTGAAAGGAAAACTCAACTAACAAAAAATTGAATGAACTATATTTAATAACTAATACATAATGATTGTACTCTGCAATGGACCAGTGCCCAAAGAAAAAATAATTCTCAGTTTTGCTGTTAGTGATAGACTATCCCTGCTGACTGCTAAAGGGATAAACAAAATAATTCCCAAGGCCACTGTTAAGTGTACAGAAACATTAAAACATAAGCTAGTGGGACAATACAACTTGCATCTTAAAAAAATTAAAAATAAATTGACATTCGTGCTTTATATTGTCCATGAATTGTCTTCCTTTTTGAGAGGTAATGTGGGTTTTATCTGTCACTGGACTGAGCCAATTAACCTAAGAAGAGAATCAGCACCCCCAAGCTTTTGGCGCTTTGCTAGAACACATTCATACAATAAGATTCCCTCTCTGTTAACTCAGATCCACTAACAATTTATTTGGACACAATAAAAATAACCTATCTAGTCACAGACAATGGCGACAATTTTGTTAAAGCCTTCCAACTGTTTTCAGATTGTAGAGTTCTGGAGAATGATGCTGGAAAGCAGGAGGAAGAGGATACTAGTAAAGAAATGGAGGATGATTCTGGTAAGGAAGTGAACAGCATATCATTCCATAAAGTGGGCATTTTTCTTCAAGAACACCATAACCTCAAACATATTCTGAAGATGGTTCCTTCTTAGCAAAAGGATTTGTCCAGTACAACTGGATAATCTTGCTCTAGGACAGAGCTTGGCTCTTTGATATTAATATGTAAACATGTATATCAGTATATAATATTCTTATATACAGGAAAAAAATCTGTATATGTATTTACACATAAGAGATTATTTTCATTGTTATTCCATGCTTTTTTGTATATAAGAATAAAATTTCATTGTTGTTCTTTTTCTTTCTCTTCTACTAAGTGCTTATATTATTTAGTCAGTAGTTCAGTATTGACCAGACAATTGCAGGGAATGCAGGGCTTGAAAGTACTTGCACTTATAAACACATAAATGCTATTTCCATGGAATATTTACACTTCTACTTGTGAATACTTTTGTAATGGTATATTTAGTTGTTTATACTTAAGATCTTTCTATTAGTTCTTACAGGAATGCTGCTAGCAAGGACCAGGGTGAAATAATGAAACACTATTCATCAAAGCTGAGTAGAATACAACCACCATTGCTGGACACGGTTTTACTGCGTAAATTCTATTTTAATGTAACCTGACAAAAATTGATCAATAGTCTCTAGCTACACAATCCTTCTATAGATATTTTAAATGTGTCTGCCATGTAATTATAATTATAAAGATTAACATTCATATTTCCAGATACACTATCCCAGTTTGTAGTAATCTAATATTATTCTTCCCATCCGACAATGTAATACTGATAATACTAACAGAACTGTTTAATGTTCTCTTTCTCCAAGCTCTTGCTATGAGGCTTTCTAAAATGTACTGCATAGTGCTCAAACTGAACTAATCAGTCCCAACAGACCACAGCTGAAACTCATGTATGCATCATATGTGCAACCTGATCCTGTCCATGCCTGACACTGTGATAATGCCAAGGTTCAAAACCCAGAACCAGCCAATAGAAAAGGAGAAAAAGAGTGTTTAATATGCCAGCTGAGTACTCCTCATGTTCCAGAACAGTGGTGGGCACTTACCAAGTGTCTACATAGACAAACAGTAAAGATTTGCATAGTTCCCTTCACTCTGAAGCACATCACAAACTATGTTTATATAAACACATGTACAGAATGCACTTCGTTTTTGTAGTGTTAATGGTCAGAATTTAATTGCTCAAAATTCAGTGAAGCATTCATTCGATACATGTTTTGTCAGCATACTAATGCATTCATCTGAAGAGTGGTTTAGAAAATGGCAGAATTTTAAGAGTTAATGAGTTTCTGTGCTAAATAATTGGGCACGAGTGTTTGCATTTTACTGAATCATTAAACTATGGAGAAAAGAAGCCACTGTATCAAAATAATATTGCCAAGGAGAAAAGTGTTTTAGTAAAAATGTACTAGTTGTATAAGCATATCTTTTAAGTCGCTAAAGCTTTCTGTTTTGGTCACCATACCTACACATATCGAGAAAATAATCTGTAGATGACCAGCATTTCTATCAGTAGCTGACGACCCCTATTAGCTTCAGTCAAGAAGGAAAGAAAATCTATGTATAAAAAAACCACCCTACAAGGAAATACATGAAATAGTATTTGTAATTTACTTAAATTCTTCAGGTTGTACTTCTATAAACCAGACCTCTCTGGTCCAGCAACATCCGTAGTCCAGAAGGACCACAGATGTTCCAGGATCAGAGAGTCCCAGCATGCTGCTGAAGGTGGAAAGGCCAGGAGCCCAGCACAGTGTGGGGGGGAGAGGAAAGGAGGTGAAATGCAGCTCAGCTGGGCTGTAGGGGGTGGATGGATAGGCAAGAGCTGAGAAGTGTGGCATGTGGCTCAGCTGGGCTGGGGTATGGACCGGGAGCCAGCATGCGGCTCAGCTGGGCTGCATGGAAGATGGGGGGAGCCAGCATGTGGCTCAGCTGGGCTGCAGGGGAGCAGGGCAGGAGGTGGAGCCAGCAGCAGGGGGGCCAGAAATGACCTCCCCTGATGTGGCAAAATCCCTCATCCGGGGCCAGTCAGGTGCCAAGGGTACTGGACTAGGGAGGTCCAAGCTGTAATAAATGCTATATTGATAAAACAGAAAACATTCTGAAAGTCATATTTTAACATTTTAAAGAAAAGAATGAAAAATGAATTATAAAATTCAAGTCACAATAAAGGCAATTAAATTGTATTACAAAGACTCAAAGAATCATAGACTCAGCTGCTGCAAAACTATCAAGAGAAAAAGTAAAAAGCCACAACAAGGTGTACACTGATTCCCACATTGTTGGATTTAATAAACATATCTTTAAGCGCCAAATGTATATTTATGAGTACAATTATGCTAAAATATTGGGCACACAATTAATATAAAACTGCATGTCCAAATGGATATATGTACATGCAAGTGGCAAGATATACTCTTAATTTTTGTACACACAAATGCAGTAATTGTATGTGTATTTTCTTTTCACATACAGAGATCAGGTCACCATTTTGAACATTTGGCCCTTTTGAATAATATTTTCTATTATCTCAACTGCTTTAAAAATGAATCAAGCCCTTTTAAAAATGCATTAGTTTGTTTTTAATTTCTTGTTAAATATTTGGTAAATGCTCTTCTACTAAGTTATTGTTTAATTTTCTGCAGTAGAATCCTGCAGCGAAACACAACATAACTTTATGTCTCCTACAGCAAAAGTACATTAAGGGTGCATATAAACATCCATATGCACATTGGGAAGCCAGTCAATTCTACACATTCATTGTGAGGAATAAAATGTTTGTAGGAGAACAGGACACTATGCACTATAGGCTATGTGCACTTAGACATGTGTTTGACAGAAGTAGAGTTATCCACCAAACTAGATCTATAAACCTGAATTAACATTAGCAATTCACCTCCTAGTTTTTTTTAAATTCCCTTTTCAAGTCATATTGCATACATTTTACAAATGACAGTCCTTATATGTAATAGTAAAAAGGCCTCAAATCAACTTCTTATGCAAGCACTATTTTGCACAATTATCTATGGGTGTCAAAATGGAGGTCATTTGTTTGTTTGCTTTAACAAAAAAGTCTGAAATATTTCATTACTCTTTACTTATGTGAAAATATTTCATATACACAAACATTTCATACAGAAGCCAGTGTCAGCTTTCAGGTCTACAAAAATTACACTAGCTGGTTAAAACAGATTTCTTATTAATATACTAACAACTTAAGCATTACCAAATGGATGTTATGGAAATATTATGGTTACATGTACAATACATGCTGGATATTAACTTTTTTGAAAATAACAAAGTTAAAATGAATATGAAATTATCTTTGCCCGTTCAAAAGAACAACAATTACTAATTATGGGTCTGGGCATTCTGTGAATTAATGGATTTTTAATTTTTCCACATATCATGCCCATTTTCTATGTGAAATGAAATAGATCCTTTAAGTTTGAAACTAGTACTAACCATTATAGAATCACATTAGACATTTCATTTTTGAGTCTCTAGGGCACATGATGCTCTGAGTTAGAAAACTAAGGCTATGTCTACACTCGCGGCTTCTTGCGCAGGAACATCTTGCGCAGGTGTTCTTGTGCAAGAACTCTTGCTCAAGAAAACGTCCACACTGCCATGTGCGAGCTGTGCTTTTGCGCAAGAGCACCCATGGCAGTATGGATTCTTTCTTGCGCAAGAAAGCTCTGATGGCCATTTTAGCCATAGGGCTTTCTTGAACAAGAAATCCCTGCTGAGCATCCACACTGCCCTCTTGAGCAAGAGCTCCTGCGCAAGAGGGCTTACATCTGTTAAAAAAGAGTGTAGCTCTTGTGCAAGGAGCCCCCTCTTATCACGCCGTACTGTAAATTTCCTTGCGCAAGAGCAGGCGGGCAGTGTGGACCCTCTGCAGATTCTTGCGTAAGAATGGCCGTGAGTGTAGACATAGCCGAAGCGTATAAACATTTTAGTTAACTATTGGACAATTATTTACATGTGTACTTACAACTAAAAACAGGTCTATCATTTCTATTACAAAGTTTTAAATACCTCCTCTTTATTGTTACCAGCTGAAAAACTCCATACAGTTGCCACAACAAGGCTCTAATTAGCGTAATCTCTTTTGTAACCTGACTGTCTGTTGTTTTGTTCTAGCTCTAACAGGATTTGAATTGGAAGAACATACAATACACTGGATCTGTGTAACCCGAAACAATTTTCTTCCTTAATAACCTCACTGCAGTACTTGAAAATTGGCAATTATTCATTTTGCCATGAGCAAATAACCGAATGACTGAAATTCACATCTGTGAAAAATGGAATAGTAAATAACACATTAGCACACTCAAGCTCTCTCAATAAAAACATTTTCCTTTGCTTATATTTAACACAATGCCAACCTTCATTGTGAGTCTTCTTTATATCAGACAAATTTTATGTAAGTGTTAATCAATTTCAACTTTAGAAAGAAAATATTTTTAAAAAGCAGAGAACTAATGAAGGTAGTAAAGATTTCATTCAATGGGGTCTGGATTATATACCACAAACCTTCTGCAGAACATATGCACAATGCATATTTCTATATAATGTTAGCAGTCTGGATCAGGTTCACTCAGCACGGCCTCTAAGGGCTATAGGGCTATATAACAGATTTTATCTTGTCAGTAAAATATGCTGTTCTGGGCCTTTTTCTACAGAAATATTTTGAATGGAAGTCTCATGAAATTATGCCCCCCCACCGTGAGAATTTTTTTGAGATTACAGCTGCTGTAAACTCAGAAGAATTCTTTCCAGATGGTCTCCTCTATTGAACATCTTCACAATCTCTCAGGTAGTAATACAGCATCCCTAGTGTGAGGTGAGGTAGATGGTGGGAGGACTGGCATAGGATCTCGAAGGAATGAAGAAGAGCATGAGTAAAATTTGTGGTTCTGAGAGGAAAGTGAAGATCATTATATGCTAGGCTCTGATAAGCATACAGTACTTTACTCTACAAGTGGGCAACAGTATTTGGCTCAACAGGAAATTGACAGGATCCTTTGAGGAGGTAGGTGCTAGCTGGCACAAATATGGAAATCAGAATCTAGCTGCATATAACGTTTATATATTTCAGTATTTGGAGTAGAATTAGCACTAATCAGCACTGTAAAGTGACAGATTTTTCCACATATTTAACAGAAATTTTGTGAAGTACTTTCAGGGATTCAAGTTTTACCTGTAGTTTGCACAATTGAAGATGACAGCAGTTAATGCAATGGACCATTCAAGAAGTTTAGAACAGTAAACAAAGCTTAGTTTTTCAGAAAAAAACCCAACCTTTAACATTATTAGTCCATACCTGAGCAATGGTTGTTTTGGATAAGAAGGTTGGTCGCTATTTTGGCATGGCTGAGGTTTTTTTGTGACTTGCTTATAAATATTCCTTGCAGTTACTCCAATCCATAGCATAGTGGAGAGGGTGGAATAATGCAATACTATGCCAACCTAAAACAAGAGGATGATAGTTACAGAAATCAGTAAATGGCCAGTAAAACAACAAGATGCAACATAAGCCAATTATACAAATGCACAAGTAGACCAGAATAATTTTATTTTAAATTAACAGAATTTATGATTGCCTTCACAACATTTTTGCATCTCTCTGGTTACTTCTAATCAGTGTAAGAGAATTAAAATGATTTAAAAAGCAGGTGGTATATCTTACTTTAACTAATGTTGAAATTATAATTGCTAATATCTGCAACACCTAGTAGGATGTGATGAAATCAGAACACATAAAATCTGTTTTCTGAGAGCATCATTAGTGGTTACTCTCTGAATGCACAAGTTTACGCTCATTGAAGATTGAATTGATTCTTTTAAGTTTTGTTAGCAAGGAACCTGCCACGGCTTTGCTATGTATGCAGCATATCATGAAATTTAAAGTCTGGTTGTCAATGAAAAAAGGCAAATGTTTATCTGAGATTGTACTATTAGCTTTAATTTTATTAAAATTTGTATTTCCTTCTCAACTAGGTAGAACCATAGACTTGATAAAATAACCTGTTAGTAGGTTGTAATTAGATCCTAGCATTGAAAAAAACATATTTTTTGTGACTTTTAAGAAACTTGTCATTTTAGGCACACTATAGCCAAAAGCAGGTGAAGAAGATTTGAATCTTTTAAACCAGTACAGTACTTAGTAATGAAATAAAAGAAAAAGAAAGTACACACTTAACAGTGTGGCTATCCTGATCTTTCCAATAAAGCGCTCTGTGTATCATTAAAAGTAAACAAAAATACCAACACTAAAAAGAAATTGTGTACTATGATAGTAACTGTTAATCATTACTATAGAAACAGTAATCGGAATTTTATCAAATCCCCAATGCTTTATTATATTAGCTAAGTCTCCATCCAATCATATAAAATTAGGTTACCTTTGAAGCAATAACCTGATGTTTTGCTGTGACAAGTAAAATATTGCTATAATTGGAAAGCAAATACATTTTAAGGAATACAGAGAACTGCTGAATAAAGCTAACAGAAATCTATTAGAATGATTTATCCAAACTAAAGTTTCATTTTTGTTTAAGTTGAAAGAAAATAATTGACAGTGAAAAACACCATGAATTTTGTTTAGGTTTAATAACACATTATACACACACCACATTACACACACACACACACACACACACACACACACACACACACACACACACACACACACACACACACACACACACACACACACACACACACAGAACTATTTAATCTAGATAAAGCATGTTGGAATTATTTTCTTTTTCCCTGTGCTTGTCTGACACATTAGACAGGGGAGGGGTATGGACTTCACAGTAGCTGTCGCTTGAGGTGAGAGAAGTTGAAATAAAGGAATGAGACGTCTAAGCACTATTAGCTGGTAGATGTTGCCAATTGAGTAGCTAGTGCTGTCTGTTCATGTGCAACTTGCAGTGGAGTTTTGCATGGCCACAGTATGAATCCATGTGGGAGGGAATGAGAAGGAAAAATTAGAAAAATACTAAAGACTAAGTTGGTAACATTGTTTCAATGTAGGGCTGAGGTTGTGTGCTGCATGATAATTAAAAAAATATACATCAAAGATTTCACAAATCATGAGCATATAGGATAAGTGCAGTGTCAATCAGCGCTCCCTCTAAATTTTCCCATCCACGAGCAGTGTGTGTGTTGTGTTGTGCACCAACACAGACATGTGTGCCATCATGGCACCAACCAGTTACTAACAAAATTTTTATACACACACACAGATACTTAATAAGGTGCATAACTCTGCGGTACAGGAATCAGAGGGATAGGAGGTGGGAGATATGGGGTGGCTCAGGGGGTGCAGGATTCAGGGCAAGGGGGAACTCAAGATGGGGAGGCTGAAAAGTCAGGAAAGTGACAGCTCCTCACTGGGGAGAGACTGGAGCTGGGCTGCCCATTCTTGCATGGGGTGGGCCCAGGACTGGGCTGCCCAGCCCCCCAGGAAGATGCTTGCTGGGGGGAAAGCAGGGTTGGATTGCCCAGCTCCCTCAACTGGTGAGTGAGGGGGGACCTAGGGCTGAGCTGCCAAGCAGTCCCAGCCAGCTGCTCCTGGGGTAAGGGTGCCAGAGCTGCTGGCTGGCGGCTGCCCATCTGTTTGGTGCTGCAACCAAGAGTCGGGGGATAGGTTTGGGGGCCATGTGGTGGCTCTGGCCCCACTAGCCACCTCCTGCTACATGGCAGCTCCGGGGCCAGCTGACCAGCTGCCGCCTGCAACCCGGCAGCTCCGGTCCCAGACAGAACCAGCTAACAAGCCACTGTCCATCATGTGGTGGCTCCGGTCCCAGCTGGGGCTGCCTGAACATCCACTGCTCGCCATGTGGCAACTCCTGTCCCAGCTGAGCTGTGCTGTCCTGCCTGCCATAGATGGAACTGGGTCTGGTGAGGCTACCCAAGAAGGGACTGCTTCACCATGCCCCAGCACTAGCCAGAGCAAATGGGAGTGAGTGGTCCTGCTAGAACTCACCACCACCACCACCACTTGCCTTCCTGTTCAGCAGGAAAATGAGTGGCTGTGAATACTGCTGCACAGCTCTCCAGGGAAGGTGGGAGGGTCTAAAATTGTTTGAGAGTGGCTGTGCAGGTGCAGAGCTTAGAGACAACCCTGGCGTCAATATATATAAATGTGTCACATTCGGACAACATATGGGATGATAAAATTCACTCCACTGATGTACCAACAAAGAGGACCAGCTAGATAAATGAATGTGGATCCTAATAAAATAGTACAATAAAATATTAATAGTGACTTCACCAAACTACCAGTGAAGGAGAAGAAAAGGAAGACAGAATGCCTGTGTTACACTGTACCCACATATTGTTTCTTCATCCTATACCCATCTTTCCGAGATTAATTAGTAACCTGGGATAATACATGCTAACAAGGAAGAAAGATCAGAAATACTATTAGCTGTTGTGTGTAACCTCTTAAATATTAAGCCTATTTAAAAAAAGGATCTTGTACATTTCAAAGGTGGAACGCAGAGGTGCTCCCCACGGCATTCAAGGCAACATCGCCACACGGAGCAGCTGACCCTGGGCTCCGTGTGTCACTGCCACTTTTAAGTACCCTCCTCTTCTCCTCCCCTTACTGCCTCTATTTGATAGAGGCAACATGAGGGCAAGGAGGGGAAGCAGAAGTGACTAGTCCTTTACATCCCTAATTCATGTATATTGTGTAATTGGATTAGGGTCTAACCACATGGACAGATGCCACATGAAATTCTAAACATGTAAAAATTAAATAGTACAAATATGATGAAAATATGCTTGCCATGGATGTGGTGCTCAGCTTCATCTTTGTGTATAGATGATGTACACACTTGCATGACTGGTCCTGATTCCAGTATCAGTCTGCCCCTGCCCTGCAAGGGAGCACCTGCCAGCTGAGCAGTATCTGGCGGTTGACTCTAAGGGTACGTCTAGACTACCGCGTTTTGTCGATGGAAGTTTTGTCGACAGATACTGTCGACAAAACTTCCGTCGACAATTTGCGTCCAGACACATGGAGTTCTGTCGACAAAGCAAGCCGCTTTGTCGACAGAACTCCGTAGTCTGGACAGAGTTCTGTCGACAGAAAGTGTTATGCCTCGTAAAATGAGGTATACCAACGTCGACAAAACCGCGGAGTTCTGTCGACGTTATGTCGACAGAACTCCGCGGTAGTGTAGATGCTGGTATTGTTTTGTCGACAAAAGTCCAATTTTGTCGACAAAACTAGGTAGTCTAGACACACCCTAAGTGCCAAGCCCCCTGCAGGGCGGGAGGAGACTTCATGTGCTCCCCCTGCCCCCAAGCCAATCAGGGCTTGGGGGGTGAGGGGAATGCATGAAGTCTCCTCCAATCATGCCTCTGTCCTGCAAAGACAGGGCAGGAGGAGACTTCACATGCTTCCCTCTACCTCCAGGCCCAGACTGGCCTGGGGGCGGGGGCAGCACTAAGTCTCTCATTCCCTGCCCTCTGGCACATGGCACTTAGAGTCAACTGCCAGAGTTGATTCTCAGAGGTGCACACTCCCCTGTCCCTGATTGGCTTGGGGGAGTGGCAGGACCTCTGCGAGCTGGACCAACCCACTTGGCAGGCTGGATCTGGCCCATGGATGCCCTTTTGCCCACCTCTGTGTTAGTGCTTCCTTGCGACAAATAATCTGAAACAGCATCTCTACAAAATGTATGATTAAAAAGCAATGTTATGGTAACAGTTTCTTTTATAGATCCACCTTATCTGAAAGGAGATCAGATTTAGCAAATCCTTGCTTAATGTTGGAGTTATCTTCCTGATAAATGCTACTTTAAGTAAAATACTGTTAAGCAAATCCAATTTCACCATAAAAACCAACGTAAATTGGGGTGGAGCTAGGTCACAGGGAATTTTTTTTCACCAGATAAAAGATATTATATACATTTTACAATATTAGTTTTAAATAATTTAATACTGTAGTCACCAATGATGATTGTGACACTTGGTAGAGGCAGGGGCTACAGTGTGCTCAGAGCATGGAAGCATGCCCCACTCTGCCCGCCTGGTGCTTCTGCCGGGGAACAGGGTTGGACCTTTCCACCTGCCCCACTCTGGCCGGGAAGCAGGGTTAGAGGCTTGCCCACCCTCTGACCAGACTGCCAGGCAGGCCCAATGGGTTATTCCCCCAAGCTCTGACTCTGCTCCCCTGCTAGAATGACTGCAAGCAGAGCAGGGCAAGTGAATCTTAGAACACTGTGCGACTTTAAACAGGTATGTTCTCTATGGATCAGGAACCTAATATTGAAACAACGTTAACCAGGCTGACGTTAAGTGAGGAGCTACTGTAGTTCTAGCCAGATCCACCTGTGTTTGCAAGAATTTAGAAGGATCAGCTAACTCTGGTTCCTGCTTACCCAGTCCTAAGGGATACCTTAGTCAAATATAACTGTGTAAACAGATTCTGCCATGAGCTGACTCATCTTGATGAAGGCTGTACTCATTGTGTGTACCCACTCCATAGGGTCTTGTGCGGAGCTGTTTGGGGGGTTATTGGGCATCATCATATAAATGAACTCCTAGACAGCCTGAGAAGCCATCTGCTGGTCCCTTTCCTTCCAGCACTGCTCACCTTCCCTCACAGGTTACTTCAATGCTGCTGCTGCAGCAATAATACCCACAGAGCTGTCACAAGAGGAAATAAGTACCAGGTCTGAGGGTTCTATATGACTTTTTTTACTTGTGATTGTTGGGAGGCAGGGAGATTAGGAAGGGTCTCTGGTGGTGAAACAATGTCTATGCAGGGACAGCATGTCCAGCCTGTGATACCAGCTGAAATGTCCCCATCACGGGTTCTTCAGTCCATTAAATCTCCCCTGCTGTCAATCAGCTCCTCTCAAGGAATCATAAAAGCAGTTTGCACGCTCATTGAGCCCTGTGTCATCACTGGACGCTAGATGGAATATGGTACTGACATTGTGCATAGACAGGGTATGATGTTATGTGGATAATCCTAATGCAGCTGCCTTGGGGACAATGTTTCCTTAATCTTTTCCTTGCATGTGCATATTTTTTCCATCCATGTGCAGAAAAGATGATTTCACGTGCACAAGGAATCTGCACATGTGCACCACCAGTAGCAAAAAAAAAAAAAAAACCTAGCTGTGGGCAGTTGTGTGGCATTTGAATCTCTCTTGAGCAGCCGCAGAACCGCACAACTCACAGAGAACACCAGTTGGGGGATATAAGAGTGGAGTCTTATTTTGAGGATCTGTTTAAATTTCTCTTGCTCCATAAAGTGTTTGCACTTTACAATGGCTCAGGAAATAGCTACCCTATACATTGCATTTTATGAAAAAATGCCTGTAGTTTATGTAATACTCATAACAGAATTATTAATAATGAGTTTAACAAAATCTATTTTTCATTATCATTGTTATTGTGCAATCTGCAAATTAAATAACCAGGCAAATATTGTATCAACAGATGGTCATTTGTGACCATGTAATTACAAGGCCACGGCTGTCCTATAAATTTGCAAACTACAGATAAAAATATTGTAAATGATGTTAAGATTTGCTAGAAGTTACAGATTAATTGCCATGCAATTGTCTAGATATTAAGAAATATTTATTTCAGAATAATGAAATGGACAGCCATGTCATACAAAATAATGTCACACAAGGAATATTTTACAACTTAGTGTTTACTGCTTCAGAGAAGCTTATAATATTTATAGGTGCTGTCTGTTGAAATTCATACAAATATAAATGTTCAACTTTCAGAAAAAGTTACCAAAAATTAGAAACAATTCTTAAAATTGGTTAAAGAAACTGTATTCTATAAATTCCTGTACTCTCATTAAAAAAATTCTAAACATATAAATTGTAAAGAAGATGATTCAAACAGTGTTAGAATTTTAAGTTGTGAAGAACAAGCGAATTCTAGCATGGAACTATTGCCTTGTGGTTAGATGAGGAGAATGAGAGTCAGGATTCCTGGGTTCTCCTTATGACCATGTAATGTGACTTTCACTTAACCTCTCTGTGCATTGTTTAATCCACCCATGTAATGGATAAAGCAGTAAGGCCAAGTCTACACTAGACCCGGAAGTTTGGTTTAAGGTCCACAACTCCAGCTATGTAGAATACCTTAAGCTGAGCTTGGTGGTGTTGGCTTCCTTACTCCTCACAAGATGTGTGCTGGACACTGGCAGGGGAACCCTCTAGTTAAGACTAGCTAAATCAAACTCAGGAAGATTGATTGCAGCAACATCAATCTTCTGCAGAGTGAAGACAAGGTCTAAAACTCACTTGAGCGCTTTGAAGTTATTTCTGTTCATAAAGGGCTTTGACATCTTCCAATGAAGTTATGATATAAATAATTATTTCAGCAACTATAGTCTTGCAAATTCTAACTGGTATATTACACAGATGCAAAATATTTTACCACTATTTTTAATTAGATTATATTTAAGAACTTCATAATACATTAAGGACTAGCTGTATTAACTATGGCCCAAATGCTGTCTTTATTTACAATCACACAGTGACTGACATAGAACCCATTATAAAAATGGGGAAAACTTTGTGTCAGACAGGAATAATTCAAAGTAAGATGTGTAACTTGCTGTTTATCCTTCCCTGTGTCATGAGACTGAAAGATTGTATGTCAACTGAACTTTTACTTTATAAATAAGTTTTATGAGGAAATATAGATGGCAGTTTACTATTTTTAGTAAGTCTGCTAAGCAACTGTAAGCACTTAGAATGACAATTGTAGCATTTTTTATTCTCCTTGTTAGTAACACAAATATTATAATTCATGAATGAAGAAATAATTTTTAATTAAAACAGTAAGCAAAGAATAATTTAGCTATTAAAAAAGGCAAGCAGGCAAGTTGAGTTACTGTTCTCTTGTAAGATCTATATTTTTGCTCAATGCATTTTTTAGCAAAGGCTAGCAACACTATAATTCATGAGAACAGGACACCAGTTGTAAAGAATTCCAGAAAAAAATTATCAGAGATACAAGACTGGTCCTTATGAGGATTTGCTGAACGGGAGGACTGAAGCAGCCTTCTTCTCTTTCTGTCCTGCTAAAAGGCCAATCACTGTCTCATTCCTTGTATTCAGGGGAGCACAGAGTGAAGTGTCTGGGAATGTACCTCCCCATATATGAGGTTTAAAATGAGGAGAAGGTAGGGATAGTGCAGCCCACAGAACCCCAACGTCTGCATGCCAGGAAACTCAGAAAGACTCATAAACACACAAACCCTTTGCAAAAAGGGTGACATAGCATTGCCTCCCAAGCCTGTGCTGAACTTCAAAGACATTAAGCTGCTAAAATATATCTGATGATTACACTGCAGGTGTATACAGCCTACATTACAAAGCTGAAACAGGTAGGTTAGTGTGACATTCTCCTGGTAAGCAACTACAATAGTAATAATTCTAACTTTTCCCCTCCAAACTCAAGATCTCAAAGGGCATTACAAATATGAATAAATCATATATTCCCCCCCAACACTCCTCTAAAGACAGGGAATGGTGTTAACTCTACTTTGTTTTTGGATGGGGAACAGAGTTAGTATATTTGCCCAAGTGCACACAGCACCTAAGTGGCACAGATAGAAATACAAGTCAGAGTTCCTGACTCCCAGTGCTGAGCATTAGCTATAGTCCTCTTAGGGTACATCTAGACTACAAGGCTTTTTCGAAAGAATCTTTCCAAAAAGCCTCTTTCGAAAGAGAGCATGTAGACTGCAACCACTTCTTTCAAAAAAGCAAGCCACTTTTTCAAAAGAGAGCACCCAGGCAGTCTGGATGCTCTCTTTCAAAAAAGCCCTGTTTGCATTCAAGAATGCTTTTTTTCAAAAGAGCACTTCCTCATAAAATGAGGTTTACCACAGTCAAAAAAAACCACTGCGTTCTTTCGATTTAATTTTGAAAGAACGCGGCAGCAGTCTAGACGCAGGGGAAGTTTTTTTTTAAAAAAAGGCCACTTTTTCGGAAAAAAAAACAACAACCCTGTAGTCTAGACACACCATAGTGATTACTAATTCTGGTGTGAACATCTAACAAAATATAGAAGGAGCTTCAATAAAGACAGAACATCATCAGTACTAAGTCAACATGAACAATTTCAGGGTCTTTTTCTTTTATAAATAATAATAAGGTCACAAAGATACTTACAGCTTGACATATAATTGGGTATTTTATGCGATTAATTCCACCAGCAAAGACAGCAAAAGTAAGAGCAGTATGGAAACAGAAGTTGAGAAGCATGTGCCATCCTTTTCTACTGATTCGGATTGTGCTGTTTAAAATTAACATATTTTTTCAATTCACATCTCTATTGCAAAAATCTTAAAACACATTTTTATTTTTTCAGAAAAAATATATTGGACATATAGATTTCAAACTCTCATATCCCTGATTATGAGACTATCTGCAGCAAAGAGGATCTGTTTTAAAGCCTACTGAAATCAATGGGATTTTTTTTTTTTTTACTGACTACATTGGATTTTTAATCAGGCCAGAATGTATTTAAATACATGTATTTAAAAGGCTTTTTGCCTGAGGTCAAATATGTAGTAGTCTAAATATGTCAACTCTGAAAGAGTACGCTGATGATAAAAATTCATTACATTAAATACAATATTAATTTTATCATCTTACTATATATAGTAAAATACATTCCTGCTCTTTTAAGTTGCTATTGACTTTTAAGTACTATGTATACACACAGTCTTAAAAACGTCATTCATATAAAGGAAATCCCAAACTGTCTAAAACCAACCAGATTTAATAGCAAGAAAACACCTTTCTGATAAGATATTTATCAAACTCTGTGTACAAGCTTGTTCTTTCATGCCAAAAAAATTAATGCATCTTTCCAATGGACTACTGTGGAACTGGAAGGTAGCATTCAGTAGTCTGATATCAAAGATGGCCTTATATCACAAGCTTTTTAGTGTAGTGTCAAATTATAAAGAATATAAGAAATTGTAGGAACAGCAAAAGATCACACATCTGTTCCTTCCTAGGGAAAGCTACATCTTGGGAACAATGCCATCATAATATTGTATGGGTTTACAGTTTTCTAGTCCTTCAATTTTGTATTTCTGTGTGAAACCAACATCTGAATAAATAATTTACCAAATGGATACATTATCATAAGTTACTGGTTAGAAGAGTTTGTTTTGGTATGTGTTGTTACACATAGAAAGATTAATTATAAATATTTTTCAAGGAAAGTTCAATTCCTCTTTGCTCTCATAGAGCTTAGTATAAACAAAACAGATTATTTGGTTTTGTATGCATTTTTACTTTGAAGCTCCATTTTCTGACTACACCATACAGTAAATTTTAGTATCCAGTAGTAAACTAAATCATTTAAGCATTTTACCTTTGCATAAAAAAAGATAGTTTAATGATGACCATTCTCTCATGAATGAGTTTGCTTCTGTATTGAATACCTACCTGTGATGCACAATGTAAGTGATGATAGATGCAAACAGGCACAGTAACATGACTGCAGTACATGCATATACCACAGGGTGCAGGAACTCCCCTGGGTACTGGGGAAAGGAGAGCACTGTCTTCAAATCCTGCCAAGGAACAAAAATAAAATTAGTATTTTAAGAAGTGAAAATCTAAGATTTCACTGAATATGCCCATCACTCCCAATTATCTCCCTATAGATTTTCAAATACTGCATTTTGGAACAGAAAAGATTATGAACTTTATCTGCATAAAGGTCATGAATATACAATTACATCAAACTGCTCTCCACTCTTCTGCATATGCATCTCAGAGGGAAATTAACTTTCTTCCATTGGCAAGTCTGTCCTGATTAAGAAAAAAAATCCAGACAGAAAAAATGTGCAAAATTCCATCAGTAATGTCTGTGCTATCTGACAGCATGAACTTTATGCATCTATTTTACTATGCTTGTGAGTATAAAATACCTATTCACCCTGAAGGGTCCTAGACGGCACGTGTTCTCCTTCCAACATCCTCAGTTCTTCTTAATGAAACAGAAATGTGACAAGACACCCAAGATGTTAACTGAAGATTTTTTGTTAAGATACTACAAGGGATGGATCCTCAGCTGCTGTAAATCAGCACAAAGTCATGTGGTCCAAGAGATTAGAATAGAATGCTTTTTCATAAATGGATCAGATGCTACTCTTCGATGGGCACATGCATAGTTTCTGTTGATGTTAGTTCAACAGTAGCTGAACACTTATATCTTAGGGCAAAACCTAGCTACAAGAGTTCTTTGGATGGATGCTGGAGGTGTTGCCACAATTATTCATGGAAACAGCACGAAAGCGAGAATACTGACAAACGACCTATTTGGGTGAACTCACCATATCAGATTCCCATGCCAACTTGTTGGATACTCACTTTGGCTATGCCTGGCATAAGCTCCCAAATACAACTGAAACTATTTGAGATAACAGGAAAAAATATGTCTGCATGTAAACTGGATTGAAAGGCAAACGTAACTTTTGTTATAAAAAAGGAGGATTTCTGGCCATTGTGGGTCTAACTTGGAAAAGTAATTGAGATCCCACTAGGACACAAAATGTACATTTCTTTGTGTGCCTACATTTTTGCAAGCAATTACTACAACTGTGTCTATAAATCACAACCTGATCTAATGAACATTGCATTGTTCTGATGTCAGTTTCCACACACAGATTAATTTTGCATGCAGATATAAATATGCAAATGTGTATAACCTCTGAATCTGTAGTTTTAGAAAATGAAGCCTTTTATATTTGTCAGTTAAAGAATGGAAGAAACTCATTCCCAAAATGAACAATTCCCAGTACTCGTAATAAAATTAAATCTGTGGGATAACATTCAGGAAAAATATAAAGGAACTGGAAAATTGAAGTTTTCTGAAAGCTACAATAGTCATATTTTAGGGGGAAAAATTACAGTTAAAACAATTTGTAGAGACACATTGAAAAAACTGGAATCCCTTCAGATCAATATGGAGATATTTGGGGTAACAAGCATATAAGGATAAAAAATGAAAATTCTGAAAATGTCATAAACTATAATGACTTGATGAATCCTCAGCTTAACTGTTAAGAATTTATAAGTATTACGATTCATTAAAATGAGTTTTTTTATTTGGTTCTAATTTTTGCTCTGTAAAAAGAATCAACCCGTCTGTTGTCTTGGGTGTCAGAGAGTAACTGACGTCCTTTTCTGAGAAAACCAAGATTCTAAAGCTGATGACTTTAAGTACAACCTTGACTTGGTTTACACCTAAAAATTAGATCATCCTGGTTATCACTCTCAAAACGGTGAGAAATTCATTCCCTCCTTAGAGATGTAATTAGCGAACATAAGCATAAGTGTAGACACTAGTGCTACATCTAGACTGCATTGCTTTTCCCGGATACTGGAAGTATCCTAGAAAAGCAATGCTATATCCAAGGAATGTGCCCGCTTTTCCAAAAAACATTTTGAAAAAGCGGATGCGCTCTTTTGCCATCCCTGTAAACCTTGTTCTACAAGGAATAGGGGATGTGTCAAAAGAACAGTTTTTTTCTGAAATTTGGCACTTTGTATAAGTGTGCCAAATTTTGGAAAAGCCTCTTTCAGAAGTAAATCGGAAAAAGATACGCAATTTGCAACTTAACATTGCAGTGTAGACCTAGCCTAGGTCGGTAAAAGAATTCCAAACTGTGGGAGGCTCCTATCTTAGAAGTTTCTAGGTCTGGTAGCCTATCCCTCTGTACTTATTTAAAATTTAAATTTAATTTATAGTGAACTTTAAAAAAAAATTCTTTCAGTGTTAAGAATTAAAATAACAACCCCCAACTGGGTAAGAAATATGAACACAGCTTATCTGTGCTAGAACACTTAACACTAACTCATTATTTTCCTTCAACTCCACCCTTAGAACTCTCCTTTCCTGTAAAGACTACAAAATCTTGATCACAACTAGGCTACTGGTTTCAATTGGCCAGTATTGTTTCATTGTTTTCTAGTACTCCCCTGTTTCTTTGTATCTGTCTGTCTTCCTTGTCTTGTACTTAGATGGTAAGTTCTTTGGGGCAGAAACTATTTTTTTGTTCTGTGTACAGCATCCAGCACAATATAGCCTAGGGCATGACTCGGGCACTTACTACCACAATAATATAACTAATTCAAAATAATAAATATAATAACAACAAGCAATAACAACAACAACATCCTATTCTCCTACATATCTGTTTGTATTATCTACCTTTTATGCTTATCTTTAGATTATAAACTCTTCAAACAGGAACTATCATTCACTTCAAACGTGCAGTGCCTAGCAAAATGGGACTAGAGTGTTGGACAGACCTCTGTGGCTACATTTAGACTGCAAGCTTCTTTCAGAAAAAGCTTTTCTGGAAGAGATCTTCCGGAAAAACTTTTTTTGAAAGAGAGCGTCTACACAGCAAAAGCTCAACAAAAAAGTGATGTGCTTTTTCAAAAGTTAGCGTCCACACTGATTGGATTTCAGTTGTGATTACTGTGCATGGAGTGGCTATCAGAGCACCTGTGCTTTTTCCTGTAGGCCTCTTCTTTCGAAAAAACACTATCTTCCGTCTCCACACACGCCTTTTTCTGAAAGAGCTTTTTTGGAAAAAGGCTTCTTCCTCATAGAAAGAGGTTTACCACTGTCGGAAAAACCCCTCAGTTCCTTCACCTTTCCATCAAAAGAAAGCAATAACAATGTGGACGTAAGTGTAGCTTTTCCGGAAAAACAGATGTTTTTCCAGAAAAACTCTGCAGTGTAGACATATCCTATGCTAACACTATACATATAATACAACTAGCAAAGCTTTGCTGAAAAAAGATAAAATAGTGTCAGCTTCTACTCTCACTAATGTGGTCACATTTAAGTTATGTAAATACCAAAATCAGGGTTAGAATTTTGTTTCAAGGCCTTTTACATTTTTGTAAATGTACATAATTGCTACCATACCCGGCATAACAATAGTAATACAATTGACAAGAGAAGAAAGCACCTGACACTGCTGTAAGATATTATTGAAAAAAATTATTAAAAAGCTCAGAGCTGAAAATAGTAATAAAATACTCTTTTATTACTTTAAGATATGGGTAGCATAGCAAACTTAAAAGGCTTTAATTGACATTGCATCATTTCATATGTTAAAGAGCTTGCCTTGAATAATGTGTAACTGTAGATGCAGGATTTTATCAATTCTTTTATCCTTGAGTGTTTGCATGAAAGCAAATGCCACGTCTTTCAGGAGTACAGCCATTTTTGCCTCCAGAAGAGTCATAGATAATCAGCTTTTTAAACGTATTTCCATTTAAAATTGTTCATAGTTTAATCTTTACCTCCTTCCTAATCTTGTACACCACGTCTGCTAATGAGTGAACTTTTAAATAAAAGCACACATTGAACCTCTCTAATCCGGCACTCTCAGGACCCGACCAGTGCTGAACCAGAGAATTTGCAGAATCATGGGAGGTCAATATTGTCTAGAAGCATTACCGACATTTCAACTGCTTACTAGGCTTATAGCAGACATTTAGCGGTAAATTAAAGCTAAGTCACAGGACAGAATACTGAGAGCAGGTCTGGTGGCTGTAAACAAACTTTATGAGACCATCGGTAACTTGGGCACACCCATGATAAGAGGACATCCAACTATCTAAAATCATGCTGGACTATGGATGTTGCCTGAGTGCCAGACTAGAGGGGTTCAACAATGTAGAATGTCAATTTTTAGAGTTCTGAACTCTGAAAATTGATTTTATTACAGATATAAGATAAATGTACCTTATCTGCTTTTTAATGATATTTAAAGCTTATTGATCTGTCAAGCCTCCCCTGAGTGATCTTCTGATAGAGACAGCATGAGAGAATAAAGTTAATGTTTTTCATGCTCTATGCAAGGTAGCATAATTGTAAATTACAGTTAAACAAGGCTGTTTTGATTTTATATCCTGGACTGGATTCAAAGAATAATAACATTAAAAACTGGCAGGAAATATCTGAGGGGAAAATGTATATGCAGTTGAGCATTTTGACAAAAGGAATCACCATCCAGAATTACCCTGCCTGGAAAATGTGCCGAAATTAGAAATCTCCATTCACTCCGACTACTAGTAAAAATGGTAAACTCACTTATTAAAGGAGTAAATGACTATACCATACGGAAGGTAATAGACAATTGGCTGATAGCAAGTAGAGCTGAAAAAGTCTTGTTACATCATCAAATTCATCCCACCACAGGATTTTTTTTAAAGTTTCACAAGAAGCAGGGTTTTGACCACTATGCCTTTGGAATCCATACAAAAATAAGCTGTCTAAATCAAATAAATCCATGAAGATGGTCTGGGGGCTATATAAAAGACTAAAGAAATATTGATAAATGATGTAATGATAGTCTAGAGTTATCCAGTAAGCAAACACTGAGAAAAGAAGGGAGAGAAATTATTTTGCTCTAGAATCCAGGGAGGCCCAATATTGTGCTCATTTGTTAAACTATATGATTTAATAAACAAGATGATGCACTTTAGAGGTGGTAATTTTTTGTAATTCTGGTATTAATATGGGAAAGTTCTGTTTTCATTTTTCATAGGATTTAAAGTCAGATAAAGCATTATGATTGAAGAAAAATACATAAATATAATTGGCTTAAGTTTTAAAAAATAAATGCCTAAAGTTATTTTTGTGAGGATGGGATTTTCTTAAACACCTAAGTGATACACGATCACAGGTGCAATTTTAAGTCAATAGGACTTGTGATCCTATGTATGAACTTCTGGAAATTCCACTTCTGATTCCCTCTTTAAGGAGTCAGATTTTCAATGAAGCTGAGCCCCAGTAGTTCTCTTTACCTTCCATTTCATACTAGAAAGTCCTCTGTTCCTAAAATAAAAAAAAGTATGATATGCCCTAAATACACTATTTTCTACATAACATCCCTATAATAATCACCATATCCAGGAGTTAATCTCAAAAGGTTCAGAGGTTCAAATATGTTTGGAGAAGAATCCCAAGTTCTAGAATATTATATGACCTTTATTGTTACTATCTGAACTTTATTTGTTCCCTTCCTGCTTCTAGGCAGAATGAAAATATTGTAAAAGTACCCTCCATAGTAATATTGTGATATGTCTGCAAGATAAAATTCCATGTTGATAAATGCAAAGTAATGCACGCTGCAGAACATAACCCAACTTTACATAGAAAATGATGGGCTCTAAAATTTTACCAGTGTTATTGCTCAAGAAAGAGATCTTGGCGTAGCTGTGAACAGTTCTCTAAAATAGTTCTCTCTCACTGTGTAACAGTAGGCAAAAAATCTAATAGAATGTTGGGAAATATTAAGAAGGGATAAGTAATAGTACAGAAAATATATTGTCCCCATATAAATCCATGGTACATCCCATCTTGAACACTGCATACAGATATGGTTGCCGATCTCAAGAAGAGGTTCTGAAAAGGGCAACAAAAATGATTAAGGGTATCAAACAGCTTCCATCTCAGGAGAGATTAATAAAACTGGGATTTTTTAGGTAGGAAAAGAGACAAAGGGGGATATGATCAGTATTCTCTCTAATTTTTTCCAGTGCTTAGTGAAATGAATTTTCTTATGTGCACCAATGTAGAGATGATGTGAGACACATCACCTTCATATTGGTGCATATAACAAAATTCATATGGCGGGGGCAGGGCCAAGGGGTTCTGAGTGTGGGAGAGGGGCTCAGGCCTGGGGGCAGAGGGCTGGGGTGCAAAGGCTCTGGCTGGTGCAGGTTCTGGGGTGTGGCTGGGCATGAGAAGCATGGAGTGCAGGAGGGGGTCTCCAGAACTGGGGAGGGGCTCAGGGCTGGGGTCAAGGAGGGGACACAGGCTCTGGGCTGGAGGAGTGGGCTTTGGGGTTGGGCTAGGAATGAGGGCTTTGGGCTGCAGGATGATGCTCTGTTCTAAGAAAAAAATAAAGAAAAACAAGGAAAAATAGATGACAAAGATTTAACCACAGATTTCAGAGCTTCTCACTAAGTTACAGTTCTCGGCACAATGGGCTATGACTGAAGGAAATGACACTACTGAAAAACTGCTGTTCTTGTAGAAATTAAAATATTAATATAACACTCATTTTATAAGTGATGCACTCATTTTTGTCTATACTTATGAAAAGCTTCTGCTTGTTACAAAACATACTTTCATAATTAGGTATAGTAAGGCTTTAGAATGTATACATTTGCAATGCTATGATAAATCAGAAAAGTTTGCTTTATATAGGTCCGTTTTTTATCTTAATCTGAAGATCTCAAAGTGCTTTGCATAAATTTCATAATAAAGCTCCACAATACCCATTTTTATAGACAGAAAGACTGAGGAAGGGAGAAGTTAATGTGACATAACCAAACCCCTGTAGTAAATCAATGGCAGATACAGGACTAAAGCTCAAGGGTACTGACTAAGTCTTTAGTTCTAACCACCAAACCATACTTTTCAGCAACTGATCAGGAGAAAATAATGCTATTCAAAAATCTTGGTGTTATGCTCTCATTTCTAGCCACTTGCCCAAACAAAACCCGTGTGAAGTGAGGGTACAATATACCCACTTTTATCTCACTTCCAATTTAAATAATGAAACTTTCAGATTTATATCACTTGAACAACATCATAGACAGAAAAACAGTTAAACAAACACCTACATAAACATATTACTCACAGCTGTTACAGAGAAAAATCTCAAATTACATTTACTAAATGAAAACAATATTAAACAGTCTTTTTAAGGAGGGCCTCCACTAAGCCTAGATTTTTAACACTTTGTAGTAATAGACAGCAGCAACTCTAGAGAAATAACTCAATGGTCTTCTTTTGATATTTCAAGAAGTCACCTCCCCATCAAATCACAATAGCTATGATGAATCTGAACATGTGCTCTGCTAGCAATACAATGCACAGCTGGATTAATTTAGGCATCTACTTCATCTTGTTCCACAGCAGGGTATATATTATCCCGATAGTAATGCAAACCTTCAGGATTACTGTAACTTTATTGCTGCACATCAGTTTACTTATGTTAGTTCAATTCACTGTTATTGGCTTATACTATAATAGAGCTATATGATTTTTTTATTGTTTTATGTATTTTAGGATTGTACTGTAGATTTATTTTATAATATACCCTATACCAGTACATCTGCATCCCATTCTACTTAGTAACAAACAACATGCAACCTATATTTAATTTACCAGGGTAAAAAAAATCAGGTACTAAGTTAATCTGATTAGATGAAGCTATGTATTTTATTATTTTAACTTAATGGATCATTAGAATACTGCTTCACTATAGTGATATGAACAACAAAAACACCTAGAAACTCTTAATTTAAATCAAACTCAACAAATCTCTAATTTTATTATGTCCCAAATTCCATATTAACAAATAAGACATTAACATTTACAACTACTAATGCACTTAATTATGCTGCTAAAGTTTTCCATTGGTTCTTCCAGAAGATCTTGGAAGACATGCCTTGATAAACACTACAAGGTCGCGATATATTTCTTTTCTTAAAAGGTATTGAAAAACATAGGACAGGTGCCATATGCATTATTTACAGCTGTGCCAACTGCTAAGGCACAGGAGGAGGTGAAAGATTTTAGTTTGTTGATGCTTTGCACAGATCAAAAAAGAGAGCTATCTACAGGGAAGAGAAAAATGGATCAATCAAACAAAATTTAAAAACCTAAATCAAAGTAACAAATTCAATATAAAAAGTCCTATAAAATCTACCATGTTACACTTTACCAAATGATATATACATGGAATAAATTTCATACGAATGTCTAAAATAAAAATACATTTGTTACTCTTTAAATTAGTATGTGATTTTTCTAAACAAAACAAGCAAATAAGTTGTTTGTGTGTAAATGATTAGTTACCACTTAATAAGTAAGGAAACTTTAAAGATGGTAACTTGAACTGAAACAGTTCTAGAAAGAGACAGCCATTTTGGGTGTGGTACCTGCAAAGTCAACAGGTGTTTTCTTTAAAATATTTAGAAAAATCTTTTCAGAGCTAAATTCTTGTCCAAGTAGGAAAAGAAAACAAATGTTCAGAAAAAATAAGTCCGTATGAGCTATACAGAGATGACACATGTTTGATACTATATGAGCTTCATCGATAGGGTGCTAAATTCTGAGCCACTCAGGTATGTGCGAAAAAAGATCAAATAACTCTGAGGGAAATCAATTCTTATAAAGTAGATGATAATTCTGCATTTAACTACTCATTGTCACAGCTTCATGCAATGATTGGCTGACATCTATGCTCCATCTGACAGCAGCATATTGGTATTCTCTGCACACATCTTCTCAATTCCTGTCGTCTATGTTTGCTGTCTTTTACAAATGCACACAATGCATTATTTACTCAACTATAAACCTTTCCAAAATATTCACAAGCACTTTCAGCCATGCAAGAATGCACCAACATTTAGGAAAAATGGCATATACAAGTGACTAATCTATTTACATAAGGACCCCTTTTAATGATGCAAAAGACTGTCATCAACATATTCTTTGATCAGCAACCTTACAATTTTTGTTTGCTTTTTTTCTTTTCTCAACCAAGAAGCCATTAAATATTTCATATGTGTGCCTTCTGTTTTCATTAAGGTAACTTTCTGTTAAGCATGGTAGTTAAATAACTGCAGTGTGAACTGCAAGTGTGACAGAACAGACCAAAGCAGTCTGATGTGTAGCATTGCACAGAAATATTTTTCTTCAATGAAAGGCAAATTTAGCGCACACACAAAAAATTATCATTAATATACAAACGAAAGCTCCCAGAACACCTGAAAGGACAACAAAGTGCTTGTTTAAAGGAGCATAATTCATTTCCATTTATTAAATGATTCAACATTGCGGTATGCCTGAAACTAATTAGTATGATCAACACAGTGCGAGGCAGGAACAAAAGCAGACAAGCCTTCTGAGATATATTGACGTACAAATACAAATGAGTATATATTTCAAAAACCTTCTCCTGTAATTTATAACCTTCACATACTGATCATTCTTTGATGGAACTTTCATCTCACTAGATTGACTGAAATGTCATTTACAATTGGGCCTCTCTAGATATTAGGCAGAGATGATTACTGGTTTATTCATTTATTAGCAGTTAAATAATTTACTTTTCTCTAAGGTTGTATTGTATAAAACATGAGAAATGAAACCTCAGTTACTGGCAAGCATGGTATATGTACATATAAGAGGAATATAACTGTATATAGATGTGTATTTATAGATATACTTGATAAGTCATACTCACCATTAGCACTGCAAAGTTACTGAAGTGTGTGCTCTGAATGGTGGTAATATTGCCCGAAGAGCTAATTATGTGGCACCCTTCTCCACACCAGCCTCCATGTCCATCTAGAAGGTCAAAATCCCAAAAGGCTGCAATGGGGTCTATACCCTGTGCAAAGTGTCTCAAACCTATAGTGAGAGGGGTGGTGAGATTTCCCAAACTGCATCCATCTGCAAAAGCAACACATTGAATCAGAGAAATAGAGTGGAAAATCCTTTACTGATGAATTCTGTATAATCACAGATTCAAAACATCCTGAACTGTGGAAAACCAAACAACAGCCACATATTCCCATCTCTGTGAATTAAAAGCTAAGGGAATACAAAAAAGTTTACTATAGTTTATATTAATCTGAATGTCTATTTCAGCCCATTGAAGAGTCCAATTGATCTGATCATCAAGAATACGGCTGGGTTTGTTGTGCAAGAGTCTTAAATTAAGACTAATGTCATACTATTCACTCATGTAATTGAAAAAAGAGCTGTCCCTTAGTATGATTAATAGCTAAGGCAATTTTGCACTTTTAAAGTTACATTAAAACATTGTTTTAAAAGCAAATGGAAATGTGAATGCTATTCAGAATAAAATAGAAGTATTAAAATTGCCTGGTTGAATAATTAATTAAAATAATTACTCACTGGTCTGTAAGAGTCATTACATTGAGACAAAAGCCACTAGCAACACCTGCTTTAGGTCCTTCATATCAAAACGTACATTGATGAATATTAAGATACATGCAACAGGGCATTAAACCCTTGTACAATCTTAATTTTTATCTGACTCCAGAGTATTGGTATTGCAATTTTCCCTATATATATTAAAACAAGATTTTTTTCTTTTTCACCTTGACTTGAAATTTAAGCTTCTTCACAACAACTTAAATAAATACTAAAATCAAATTTGCATTCTATTCTGACAATAACTGCACCTCTCTTATAGACTAGTTAATTTAAATAAAACCATAAAGTTGTGAATAAACCCAAACACTTGTATTAAAGAAACTGACAGATACTAGTCTCTCAGAATAATGTATATTCTGTTGCTCCATTCTCTACATAATCAAGTACACAGTAGTTTTTAGATTTAAAAAAATAATGCATAACACTCCTCACCTATTTTAGCAAATACAGCTGGCGTGGTAACCGTCCTGCGTTTCCCATCATCTGCAAGATTTGATGAGTTTCCCGTGCTAGGAAAGAGTTTCCCATTCCGAAAGACAATAAACTGTAGCTTGCAAGTGGAGTTATCAACAGATTGTAAGGCTGATGACTGAGAGAAGAAAGACTGTGGCAAATGAACTGAAGCTACTGCTACAGCATTCTGTACAATGAGAGGAAAAAAGAAAAATTTAAAATGCAAATCACAACAGGGCTGCTTTCAGTATGTTTTAAACTCCTGTACAAGACATGTATGCTGCCTTCCTTTTCCAATAGATTAGAAGCAACCAAAGAAGCAGGAGCGGTAACCATGGGAATAGGATTGGCACAGCGCATATTAAAAGGGAAAACGTTTTGATTGAATGTGTGAGTCTATATGGTCAAGCTCCCTGCTGCAGAGGTGCGAATGGTTCTTACCATGCCTGCTAGAGGGCCCATCAACACTGCAGATCTGATTTAAAGAGACAACCTCTACCAGGTTTTCTCATTCACTTAAAACGGAGCCAGATAATTTCCATGAAAATATTTCTCTGAAAGAGTACTGACATAATGTTATTCGTACAAAAACTGCCTCAGTGGAAAACTCTAAACAGAAAAATGCACTGTAAAAAATAAATATATTTTCTGGATAGTATTTCATTATTGCTTCATACAAAGAAAATTATTCATCCAACTCAGTGTTCTAGTAATCTGGCATTATAAATACATCAAGATATCAATGTACCAGAAGAAAGCAAGGTTAGTAATGAAGTGAATACAAAGTCTGTCAGGTCATGATAATGGGCTTGAGTTGTGAATATATTATGCACTATAATGTGTGTAGAAACTTGACTTACAAAATGCATATTAACCTACCAAAATCAGTGTTAAGTTGATTTTTCTTATTATTGACTCCTCTTTCTCTTGCACAAGAGGCAACTTTATTAGTTAGTACTGGGATACATGCAAAAAATGGGTATGTGGTGTGGAGCTGAGAGTAAATAAACACAACAACAGATTGCGCTGAGCCTATTTATGTGAAAAGTCTATTTATTTAAAAATAAACAAACTGAAAACGTCCTGAGTAATTTGCATTCCCCCAAAGACAAAGTACAGCTTTTTCACACACAATTTGCATAGATTATCACACAACTTGCTTATAACACACTAGCAGACTTACCCAGCTTTGGCCCAGTTCTTCAGGGCAGGGCCTTGGGAATGGGGAGGGGAAGGGTGCAGGAGGCTGGGGGTCAAGGGCATGTTCTTCCCGCCCCTCTGGACCACCTTCCAACTCTATTCCTCAGATTCTTAGGGCCTGCTCTCCTCCCCACCCCCGCCTGCCTGGGGCCAGTTCTTCGCCCCGACGACCCCAAACCATCCAGGGACTGTTCTCCCCCCACCCACAGGTCAGCCGCCCAGCCCACCCGCGGCCTCTTCTCTCCCTCCTCCAAAGGCCACTCCCCAACCCCATCCGGGGCCTGTTTTCCCCCCTCACTTCACAGGCCACCCACCCAGAACTTGTTTTCTCCCCTCCTCTAGGCCACCCCCCAGTCTGCGTAGGGCTGGTTCTCCCCTCCACCTGGCCACCCATATAGCCACCTGGGGCCTGTTTTCTTCCCCACTCTCCAACCCTCCCAGCCACTACGGGCCTGTTTTTCCCCCTCCTCTAGTGCTGCAGCCAAGAGTGGGGAGAAGGGTTTGCAGCAGGGGGCTACGTACTGGTGTGCTGGCAGGCAAGATGGCTGAGCTCCAGCCCTGCTGACCACTCCCTTAGTGGTACAACTTCCCGCAGTGGACACTGCAGGATAGCCCTCCCTTGCATTCACTGCCCCCAGCGGCCATTCTGACATCGCATCCCCCTGAACAACAGCTTCTCCCTTTGCATGTTATGGAAAATTGTCCTTTGCCTGGTGCTTCTGGTTCTCCTGGTACAACCAAACGCTGAACTTGTTTTATGTTAGGAGAAGAGGAAGCGTCATATCAAATTTGGTGGCCCTCTCTCTTACCGTATAGGAGGAGCTATTAAACAAATAGACTTGCAGACAGACAGACACACAGATACATCCTATAACAGACAGAGAGATAGATAGCTGTACAGTACCTCTTAGAACATTAAAAAGAATAATCTTCCCAATTATGCAGACAAACATGACAATATATTAGTCAATGCTGTGAAGGCTATATGTGTGACAGAAGCATAATATTGTTCAGGTGAATGATCCAAAAGGCTACAATGATATAACAGAGGTATCTTGTAACCTCATAAGTATGCTCATTACATATCACTGAGGGATAGCTCAGTGGTTTGAGCATTAGCCTGTTAAACCCAGGGTTGTGAGTTCAATCCTTGTGGAGGACATTTGGGGGAAAAATTTATCAGGGATGGTACTTGGTCCTGCTGTGAAGGGAAGAGACTGGACTTGATGACCTTTCAAGGTCCCTTCCAGTTGTAAGAGATAGGCAATCTCCATTATTATTTAGAGCAAAGCTTGAATGGCCTGTGATGTCATCAGAACTCTTAGATGTGTGGGCTTAGGCTTAGTCACAATTTTCCTCTGTCGCAGTGCACATTTTAGAAAATGTATCAAGATTTTAACAAGACAGAAGTGCTTAAATGTTACACAAAAGTCCTTCCATTTAATGGTGTTTTCTTATCTGGAAGATGCTATTTGTTAGATAAAGACATGGGAAACAGAACAAAAAACTACAGGAGAAAATCTTGTAGATATTAACTTCACCATTATATTTTAAAACAATTGAGGAAGTAGCCATTATTAGGATGCTAGAATTGTGATATTATCAATAACTCAATCATCATCCATTCAACTTCAGATAACTTTTATATTGCAGTCCCATTGATTATAAAGCTGTAACATTTCTCAGTGGTTATTGCCTCATGCTTCAAAGACCCTCATATTTCATTCTTACAATATCATATAGTAGCTGGGAAAAATATGAACCTCTGATGACATCACCTTAGCCACAAAACTGTTTTCAACAACTAGAAGTAGGGACTTTAACCAAGTCCATTCATCAAATTTCAGCAAGTACCTATTGATGGCTTCTCTGGAGTTTCATATGAGCATGAGTGAGATAATTTATTTATATTGTTTTATTATTATTATTACTGTATTCTGGAAGCAACAAAAGCACTAAATTGCACAAATTATTTAATACAAGAAAAGGAGAAAGCTAGCAGCTCTTGAATAAGATTATGATAATGAGACTGACTTCTAAAAGCTTTGGGATAAATAATGATGTACCATGGCTTGACAAAAGCAGCCGTGAATAAGCTGGATGAACACAAGAGGTTTTATAGAGTATTTACTAAGATAGAAAACTATTAAGCCAGTCTGATTCTCAAGCTCTTCCATACTATGACTCCATGTTACAGAAAAAAAAAATTGTGATCCCCCTTTCCAACTAAGTAGAAAGGAAAGTGGTAAAATGCTTCCAAGCTTGCTCAGAAACCTGTATTGAGAAGCCATGATCTAAGCCCATCAGACTTCGAATGCTGGCCATCTCTATACTAACTTCTACTGTTGATCTAATCGACGTGATTTTAGCTGTTCAAATAGCAGTTTTATTATTATTATTGATAGCGTAGCTGAAGTCAACATACTTGTGTGCAGTAAAGTCAGTGGGGGCTGCTCTCCCACCAATGCTGACTACTCTTCTCATCCAGGTGGAGTATCAGCACTGATGGGAGAATGTATGGAGATCGATTTATCATGTCTAAGCAGACATGATAAATTGATGGCTGGTGGAGCAATCGCTGCAGCGTTGATCCCTTCCCTGGCATAGCGGAGACAAGCTACATGTATTGTAAATGATTTGTGAACATACCTACACTTGGCTGAGGAAGTCAGATGTGCACACCACTATAGAATGGGGAGTCAATCAGATAATAAAAGACAAGAATTATTACATTGTGATATGAAGCATAGATTGTAGTTGTATTGGTTTCAGGTCATTAGAGAGAGAGTGGGTGTGGTAATATCTTTTATTGGATCAACTTCAGTTGGTGAGAGAGTCACCCACGCCTTGTCTCTGTAAGATTAATTACAGACCACTGAAAATTTTTTATTTGGAGCAGATCTAAGAAAATAACTTGTAACAAGATGCTTCATTGCTGAATTTTGTCTCCTTTTCTTTTTACAAAAATTGCCTACTTTTCAAAAATATAGCCATTATTTTGAAATTATCTGCCAAAAACTTGTGTGAATAATTCTTCATTTGTACTTCATTCATGATCAGTTCACTACGATCATTTAATGTTTGAAATAAAAGTTGTTTTCAGTTAATGTGCAGGGCTTCTTTTTTTTCCTCCTTGATTGGAGATGTGTAAATCTAAAAAGCAAATACTCATGATTATGCATTTAAAATTTGCTTTCCATGGATATTCTGCAATGTTAGATTAAAACTGACTGTTTCAGCACACATTCCTGCCAATAAATTCATCTGCTAAAATATTCATGGAACACACACACTTTGGAAGTGCCTACACATTCACATTGATGTTTAAAAATATGAACAAATATTTGTGAACAATTTCTATATCTTAGCTAAGCGAGAAGATTTTTCTTCAACAGCATTGCTCATTACTTATAGTCTGTATGCTAGAACTCTCTCTCTTTTGCAACAGAGGAAGCAGCAGGTCCTTGTGGACAAAACACTGGCCTCTGTCCTTGTCTCAGCTGTTAACCGTCTGTGTAATTTCAGGCAAGTCACATCACCTCTCTCCCTCAGTTTCTCCACTGGCAAAATGCAAGAATGATATTCACTTTCCTTTATGAGACATTTTGAGAGCAACAGCTAAAAAGCACCATAAAAGAACAGTTTTATTATTATTGATAATATTAATATTATATCTGGGAAGACACGCCTGAATGAATCAAATGCCAATTGCTGTACTATATATAAAGGCTTCATTATGGACGAAATGAATACATTTCTCCTGTTGCAAATTTTATTTGATCACGATAGGATGAAAATGCTTATATGTGGCACTTTACAAAATTCAACTAATATTATGAGAAGGAGCTCTACTCTTAGGACAGAAAACATAGCACTGCCCTAAAAATGCCATCTGTTGTCTAGCCAGGGAACTGCAGTTTCACAATAATGTGCAGATTCAGCAATGGCATTTGGCATTTGCTCAGGGAAAGGTGGAAAAAGCTGGCAGCTTGTGCAGTATATGTAACTATTAGGATGTAATGTACTCTTTAGGGTTTTGCAAAACAACCACATATGTAATCCAGTCATGAGAGCAGGGTTGTTTGCATTCCATTTCTCACAATTGCATTCAAGCTAGATGCACCCTTCAAAAGGAAAACACTAAAGGGACTGGGAATTGATCAACAAAATATTTTTCCATTGGAAAACAAAATGGACCATGAAGGTGTCAGCTTCAATGAAATTCTAATGGAACCTTCCCTGTGCTGCCAGGAATGTTATAAATCCCACCTGGTTTCTTGCCAGCTTACCTGCCTGGCTCCTGAGGAGAACACCAGAGAAGCTCAGAACCTGTGAGACCTACATCATGGTTCCTCAAAATGCAGAGCTCTTAGAGTTCCTGGCTCCTGCTCAGCCTGCCAGATGGACTGTCCTAGAGCCAAGGCTCCCAACCGCTTCATTAATCTAGAATCCTATGAGCCTTAGCTCCCTGATCTGGTTGGCTCCTCCCCCGGTAGGCTGCTAGGACTCCAAGGAGCCCTAGAAACATTCAGAAAATAGGCTGAAACAAAACACCATAATTACTTTTTCTAAACAAAATTTCAGAATTCCCATTTCATGGAAAATGTTGGCATTTCATTTTTGGTTTATTTAAGAATTTTATATTTTATTTTTCTCACAGAATAGTAATTCCAGTCAACTTCAGAAAACTCTAAAAGGGACGTAAGAATCCAAGAGAACAATACTGAAATCAACAAGTTGTCCGTCATGTGGTTGTAACCAGATAAGTCCCAGGATAGGATGATAGGAGTTACTATAGAGAACTTTCTGGGTGTCTGGCTGGTGAGTCTTGCCCACATGCTCAGGGTTTAGCTGATCGCCAATTCCGGGAAGGAATTTTCCTCCAGGATAGATTGGCAGAGGCCCTGGAGGTTTTTCGCCTTCCTCTGTAGCATGGGGCACAGATCACAGCTGGAGGATTCTCTGCATCTTGGGGCCTTCAAAGTATTTGAAGGCTTCAATATCTGAGATATAGGTGAGAGGATTATTCTAAGAGGGGTGGGTGAGATTCTGTGGCCTGCACTGTGCAGAGGGTCAGACTAGATGATCATAATGGTCCCTTCTGACCTTAAAGTCTATGAGTCTATGATAGTAGAGAGACAAGGTTATAATGGTAGAAGAGACAAGCTTTTGAACTACACAGAGCTTTTTTTCAGACATCTCCCACCTTGTCTATTAAAATGTTAAAAATCTGAATGGACAATCTTATTCTATAAATCTGACGAAGTGGATCTTTGCCCACAAAAGCTTATGCTCCAATAAATCTGTTAGTCTAAGGTGCCACAGGACTCCTTGTTGCTTATTCTATAAAGTGAATGATCCTCAAAATATTGAAAGTTACTGAATATTGACATTTTTGGAGTTCATGCATGTGTGACTCTTATTAAAAATGTTTAAGGGAAAAAGTGAAAGATTTAAAGTGAATTTTTTCCCCTAGGCAATCTTACTCTGGTCTTGGGCACACTTCCTCTTAATTGTGGCCAGAATTCAGAAGAAGTTTTGATGTGTTTAGAGAAGACATCACTTAAGATGCCTTTGTGATAAAATAACCCTTTTTCTGTTTGCCCTTTACTTTATGACTTTTATTACTTTAAAGAGACCTGCTCCTGCTTTTGGCATTTTTTGCTGAGGCTATGTCTACACTGCAGGCTTTTTGCACAAGAGTTCTTGCACAAAAGTTCTTGTGCAAGAGCATGTCCACACTGTCATGTGCTTTTGCTCAAGGGATGTGCTTTTGTGCAAGAGCGTCCATGGCAGTGTGGACGCTCTCTTGCACAAGAAAGCTCTGATGGCCATTTTAGCCATAGGGTTTTCTTGAGCAAGAAACCCCTGTTGCCTATCCACATTGCCTTCTTGTACAAGAGCTCTTGTGCAAGAGGGCTTATTACTCATGGGGAAAGGAATAACTCTTGCACAAGAAGCCCTCCGTTCCAATGCCTTGCTGTAAATGTACTTGCGCAAGAACGCACGTGCAGTGTAGACATTCCACAAGTTTTTGCGCAAGAACATGTGTTCTTGCGCAAAAAGCCTGCAGTGTAGACATAGCCTGATTGTATTTCTCTAGCTAAACGAAATTGCAACATTGTATGGAGACTATGCGCCAATTATCAGAGGTTGTTTATGAGTGCCTTTACCTGCTTAATCTGCTTAACAGTTGTTTCATTAGAGGATCAGGTATGCTGCACCAATTCAAATACTTCTTCTAGTGCTGTCCTTGCTGTTATCATTACTACATTGTTCTGAAAAAATATGAGAGTCTTGTTCCAATGTAGTTGGAGTGCTCCATCAGTTGCAGTGAGTCACAACATCACAGAAGCCCCTCGTGCACTGAATGAGGCCAGGGCTGTCACACAGTGTTTTTCAAATATTATTGTATGATCTCATAAAACATTTTATGCAACTGTGCTAATTGCAGCTTGTATGGCTAGGAATTACTAAGGGAGAAAACTGCAAAAGCCACTGTCATCTTCATTACGCATCTTGTATATCACTGGCTTTCATGGAGCTCTGTTGTGCTGTATACATAGCACCAAGCACTACAAGAAGATAAGCTCCTATCTGAGGATTATTTTATGATACACTATTGGAGAAACAGCATGTGCTTATATAATTAGAAATTGTGTGACAGATAATTCAAGCACACAAAAGGAAAGATATAAGGCTGTGCACACAATCCTAACTTTTGCATTTCCTGAATTTTAAGTGCTTCAGCTTGATTTAAATTATTCTTCAAGTAAGGGGGAATCCACCACATATTCAGATAAACTGTTCCAATTGTTAATTTATCTAGCTTAGAAATTTGCATCTGAATATTAGGTCAGAAGAAAACAGATTCTCTGGCAAAAATGAAACAAATGCAGCCACCTCGATCCTACAGTCTGAAAGAGAAATTGGCAAAGAAATGGAGGGAGGAAGAGCAGTGCTTCCAAACATTAAAGAATTTGATGAGCTGTCTAATGGATTGGGATGCATTAAGGAAATAATACATCATCCTGATACAGATCTGTGTGTGCCGCCAGAACTACATGCAGCACATAAAGTTATATTAGCAAGAAGAGAGCAAGTAAAAACTGAACTTGACTGGATGGTAATATCAGGTGTTATTGAACAAATACAGACACCAACCGACTCAATTAATTGCACAGTCACCACAATAAAATCAAACAGAGGATTTATGAACAAATAGAGATTATTCAAAAGATAAAACAAGAACCTAAAAAGATTTCTACTCCATAAAAATTGCTGAGGAGGTAATATCTAGACTTCAAAATAAAAGAGTATTTTCAGTTTGGGATACATTCAATGGATTTAGGCTGACTGACTTAATTAAAAAAAAACCCTCTTTACTTTCAACTCCACTTGTTGGTAGATATTTGTTGAAATCATGTCTCTTTGGGATTGTCCAAGCACATGAGGTAGATTGATGTATCATATTCCAGATTCTTATGGTTCTCAACTTGGCAGAGATAAAAGATGAACTGCTGATTTGGGGCAAAAATAGTTAAACAACGAGGAACTTTAAATCAAACAGAAACAAACATTGAATAGAATGTAGTTAATTATAAAACTGGCGACAAAGTTTGACAGGATCTAAGAAAAGAAAAGTAAAGCTAATTATACAAATAGAAAGACCCCAAGTAAGGAACATTTACAGAGTCATGACCAAGAAAATTTGTTCCTGATTTGTCTCAGTGAAATCCTCCACTTAGAATGTTGCTTGAACAAAAGTGCAGAATGATTCAGGAATGATTAGCAAGAAAATAAAGCTTAATTTTTTGTAAATGAAATGAGAAATATAAAATGACCTAACTTTACAATTGATCAGACTAGGTACCTCCAAGAATACAAATCTATAGACTAGAGAGATATAATTGCTGCATTAGGCAGGATTATTGTGCACTATAGACATTGTTGTAATAATACTGTATACCACAACGTTGAAAACATGAAGAATAATGCAGATCCATGTATGTAATTACAAATATAAGTTAGATTTACATTTGTAAATGCAGATTCAAGAAATCCCATTCTGGCTAGTGTAGCGGGTGGCTCTCGTCGCCACGTCGCCTTTTAGGTCACTGCCCTCCGGCAGTGACAACCATAGCCTCTAAGCTTTCCCCTTCCGGGGGAACTGACGGGTTTGTGATAGGCCGGTAAGCCCTCAGGAGGCAGCTCCTCAGCCCCCAGCGCAGCGGGAGACGCGCCTGCCTCCCTGCGTTACTGCGCCTTAATTTAATAGGCGAGTCTCTCCCGGCCTTCATTCAGGTCCGGGCCATAGTCAGTCTATTATTGCACAGGTCAGGGCCTGGCACCCAGTCTAGTCCGGCCCCTTTAAGGGGTCCCGCCCGACACACGGTCGGTCTCAGACGTACCATAGGTAAACCCACGCCCTCAAGCAGGGCGGGCCACAAACACAGTCCATTAGGCCAGGCCCTCAAGCCGGGCGGTCCAAGCATCCCCACATTCATAGGAGCGCCTCATTCAGGAGCGGCCCGGTAGGGCATCGGCAGCCACGGTGAGGGGGGAGACTGCCACCCAGTACGGGGTGGCCGGGGGGGGGGGCACAGGCCCACCCACCTCACTGCGCCCCGGCCCAGGGGCCCTGAATGCAGCCGGGCAGCTGCAACTGGCTCAGCAGGGCTCCGGCCCGTAACTTGCTGGCCGCAGGCGGCTCCCCGCCCGGCTACCCCCTGGGCCACTTCTCGTCCCCCCCTTCCCCGGTACCTGTAGTTCCGGCAGGTCCGTCGTGGAGTCGAGGTCGGTGTTGTCCCAGCAGGGTCCAGGCGGCCCAATCCAGGGGTCGAGGGGTCGGAGCTCTGATGCGTCCCGCGGGCTCGTCCGGCCCCGGCATTCCAGTACTCACCGGGGGTCCAGCCGGTCTAGTGGTTCGGGCCAGTCCTCTGGGTCCTCAGGTTGTTCTGCTGGCTGGCGTGGCAAGGCCTCAGTAGTCCCGGCAGGGAAGCCTTGGCAGGCCTCCAGGGAGGTGGCTGAGGACGGCCTAGCCCAGGTCTTAGCCTCCCCAGGCAGGAGCTCTGGACCGGCCTCCGGCTCCCTCGGAGGCTGGGCCCTGACTGAGCTCCCAGGCAGACTTCTTATAGTCCTAGTCCCGCCCTTTGACTTCCGGTCAGGTGAGGGGGCGGAGCTAGGCTGGGCCCAAAATGGCTCACAGAGGGGTTCCTCCGCCTCTGGCTCAGTGGGTGGCCATTCCACCCCACTACACTAGATAGACAAAAGTGTTGAGCACCACTAGTTTCAATGAACTTCATGAGGTAGTATACCAAAGAGAAATGCACTATTATTTGTTAGTAACGTCTCTGGACTCACAAGGAGGGAAAGCTAGTTTACATTGTGTTGTTACATTGCTACCTGTTGTATTGTGCAAAACCTGTTTATTTATATATATATATATATATATATATATATATATATATATATATATATATATATATATATAAAACCTTTCTTATTACATTCAAGTACATTTGCATCAAAACTGAAACAATAAGGATCTGGAATCTCATGTGGTTTCAGGAGGGCAGGAGAGGCAGGGTTTCATACGGTTTCTTATATTTACTTTCTGTAAATTGCACACTTTCACTATACTACATGGCACATCTATGTGGCTTTGTCTATACTATGAGTTTTCTTGGCAAAATATGCTAATGAGGGACTCATTTGCATGAGTTGATCTCATTTGCATATTATCCGCCGAACCGGTTTTTCGCTTAGGTTTTTGCGCAAAAACAAGCAATGTGGATGTTTCCTTTTTGTGCAAAAAACCCTTTTCATGCAAATCTTGGTGGTCACAATATTTTACATACCTTCCCCCCATCAAAGAACTAGGCTCCAGAATTGTTCATTTTTAAAAAAAAGTTCTTCCGTCATGATGATTGCAGAGAAGATATTTGGAATGAGAACTAAATGTTTTTACCTCCTTCTTGAGGTGTGGACATGAGAACTAAACAAATATTCTAATAAGGTACTACCAATGCAGCGTGCAGAAGATAGACCACTTTTCTGTGAGCTATTCTTATATTCCATTTTTAAACATACAAGCATCAAATTAGCCCTTTTTGCAAAGCACAGCACCAAGACTTCATGCTGAGGTAGGCCCACTGACAGCAGGGGGAAGATGCCCCAGCGCCTTGCAATTTAAAAGGCCCCAGGGCTTCCAGCTGCCGCTAGTGTGGCAATGATGGCCCATTTAAATTGCTGCCAAAGCCCTGGGTGGCACTCTGGGTGGTGCTGAAGGGCTGTCTGGGGAAGGTTAGCCCCCATCTCTACCCCCTCTGCTCGAGGCCCCACATGTTCTGGAGCCAAGAGCCACTCCTCCCCTCCCCCCACCCAGGGCCTGGCAAAGTCTGTTGGCTGCCCTATGTTGAGCTGATTCCCCCCCGCCCTCCATAATCCTTCTCTGAGTCACTGCTTTCCAGAACAGTCTCCGTTCCTGCAGGTATTGTGTTCATTCTATGTTTCCGGATCTATTACCTTCTATGTGGCCAGATTGTTCAACTCTGACCATTTGACCAGATCACTATGTTACCATAACCTGTCATCCTTATTTAGTACTCCACCAATTTGCATGTCATATGGATTTGTTAACAGCAAAGATTTCATAGAATCATGCAGATTGTTGACAAGACTATTTTATGAAACTGAACAAAAGAACTGACCCCTGAAGGAGCCCTTAAGAAAAGATCCCATTCACTGGTATCTTCTCACTAACAATTACATATTGAGATCTGTGAGTAAACCAGTTTTTAATGCCTCTATAATGTGTCCACAAAAGGCAAGATTTTAAATCAAAATGTCATATTGTACTAAACCAATTTCAACAAGCTAATGTGCTTATCTTGCAACCCTATAGCACCTCTGGCATTTTATAGACATCAAAACATCCAGCTCTCCAAAACCTTCTCTGGATCAGTTATGTGTTGACAATACAAAACTGTGAAGCATGTTGAAACCAGAATAGGTGTGAACAACCGTATGTCAACAATTTAATATAAAAATGAGTAGCACAGGGCTATTGTACTAACCTTATTGTTCACTTTCATATTTAATTTAAATCGAAACTTTGAGTTTAATGAACCCGCCAAAGAACTTTCAATCTGCCCTACCAGAGTACTGTGAAAAACAGAGACCTTGTTGCAAAATGTAGGTAGATCTTAAGAGTCTCCAGAGGCATAAATACAAGACTTAGCAGACATCAATGAAGATTCCAAGTAGACAGATCTCTTAAAGCCATGATAAGCAATCACTTATTGCTGCTAAGATCCAAGAGATGAGATACCTCCTGAGGACACTGGAGGATATATGCCTTCATCTGTTCCTTGTTTCCTCACATGCTAGAGAATAAAATGATCCACTGTAGCACTGCCACAAGATGACAACATCTGATAGCTCATGTCAGGGGAGCTGTACCATATGTATAGTGCTCCTTTATTTTACTAGCCATCTAAGAGTAAGACAGTCTAAACACTAGTTGAGTTCTGAAGCCCAGATTATTACAAAGTGAGTACGCATGTAATCCCATATGCCTGTCCTAAGGAGGAATGTTTCAAAATAGAAGGGAGACAGTTAGGGAGGACTTGCACATTGCAGGAAGGAGAAGATCTTTCTGGGTATGGAGATATCCAAAATGAAATACAGGTTGTACCTCTCTAGTCTGGTACCCCTGGAACCTAACCATTGCCAAACCAGAGAATTTGTCAAAGCAACAGAAGCCAATATTGTCTAGCAGCTTCAACTACTTACTCGGCTCTTAGAAGACATTTGGGGTAAATTAAAGCTAAATAACAGCACAGAGCACTGAGAGCCAAGATTGGTGGCTACAAACAAACTTTATGGGACCATGGGAAACCTAACCACACCCATTATACATAAAATCATGCTGAACCACGGATATTGCTGGACCAGAGAGTGCCAGATTAGAGAGGTTCAACCTGTATTTTAAAAAATTGAAATCTGGTTCTGTAAAGAGAAAAGGTTGTATTTTGAATTATTTATTATGCTTTCTAAACTAGTTTACCCATCCCCAATTGGACATCCATTGTGCTTGTTACAATCCAGTGGTTAGTATTGAGAGGAATTTCATACTGAGAATTCATGTCACAAATCTCCTGGAGCTGTGCTGACTGCTTATGAGTTGCCAAATGAAACCGAAGTTGCTGTTTTTGACCTTTTAAGTCTTAAATGGTTTGGGACATAGTTACTTGAGATGACATAATAGCCCTCTCATCCTATACATCTGTAGAGAGCAACAAAATCTTGCTGGAGCTTCCTTTCTATAATGGGAAGTAGCAGCTGGAAGTGTGTGCTCCAGAAAGCTCCATCACATGTAGAATCCATTTCCCCTTGCACCTAATACTTTTTCTCCCAGACATGTTGGGTGAAGGCTTTCTGAGGTGTGGGGATGTACTTTTATTTTATAGGGAATATTATTTGCCATATAAGGCCAATTGGGAGTGAAGATTTTATGGTGGAATGAAGAGGTTATTTATTATTACATTGATGGGACTATAACTTTGTTACAGAGGCACCCAGAGTATAGGGAGAGATCTGTTGAATTTTTTATTTTTGTAGTAAACTAAAAGAAACAAGTAAATAAATATCATTATTGGAGCTGTTTGGAGAGCTCATTCGGCCACATTCCATGTTTTGCAGGTCTAGCATTATGGGACATAGGAGATAATCACAATTAGACTCAATACCTGCCCTGCCCATAGCCTCTGTGACTCATCATTCACTGAGTTGAATTATGGATGAGCACTGCCTGTTTTGAACAAGGAATCATGTGAATTCCTGCTCCAGTATATTAACAGATATTCTTTTCTGAACATGAATAAGTTGATTTCCATTTACAACTAGTTAAACCCTGTCAGTATACAAGCCTTATAAGCGTTTAGTTTTTATTTTCCAGCTGGGTTCGTAGTTTACTGACACAGATGCAGAAGAGTCTCAGTAAAACAAGGAATAACAACTTTCTATCAACCTGGCCATCTTACTACTCCGGCCACCCCAAAATAATAAATTGACACTCAGAGGCTTTACAGCATTAATATCAAAATATTTGGATTTAAAAAAGGATGCTTAAGGTATACATAATAAAAATATCTAACACCGAGACTGAAAGAAATTATATTTTCATACGGGTAATATGCAATACTTATAAGAAGGCAACAGTCCAACTTTTATTACAGTCTGCTTACTGAATCTGATGCAAACAGATCCAGCCACCAGGTGATACATTGTCTGGGGCTGAAGTATAATATAATTTATGTAGGTATGGCTTGCCGATCTGACTAGAAGGTTATAGGTTTGTCCTCCTTTTCCCAGGTCACAAATTTTGAGTACTATGAAGTTCTGGAGGTGGAGCTGGGGGTCCACTGCAGCTCACAATGAGGACTGTACCAAATTAAAACAATTTTTATTATGACATTAAGATGGCAAACAAAACAAAACAAAACTTACAGCACTGATCTCACAGATTGAGTCAATCACCTCTGAGGGTAGCACTAACAAAATCTGGTTATATAAATTGTACTTATCTAAGCATACCGATAGAATTACCTAATATAATACCATACTCACATACCCTTCTACCAGAAGACCGAGAGTGAAAGGGCCAGCCTCTCTCCGCTTGTGGGACTTCGGTGAAAGGTGAAGTATGGAAAATTTGTAAGCAGAGTAACTTAGAAATAAAGTAAAGTAAAGGCTTGAATGTGAAAAGAGACGATACTAATCAGGAAGAAGAGCATGCTTATGCTTGAGCCCCGAAATTCCTTATTTCCATTACTTTTATCAGTCTTTTTGTGTCATTACCACCCAGACTCTAATAGCAATAAACATATTTCCACACCCTGAGATTTTGTGGGTGCACAAACTTGATTGGAGGGTGATATTGGGACATCTTTTGAATATGCATGAATAAGATTATCTGATGCCCCCTTGGACTCACTCCTCTATAAAGGGAAAAAGCAGGAACCTGTGTTTAGATGCAAGGCCTGTTTCCTTATTCAAAATTGCCTGGGTCTTGCAGTTTTGGACCTATTTTAGGTCTTCTGAGGCCCTGAGTCACATACCCTATCTGTGTATTGACCCAACTGAAGATTTTGGCACAAAGTCTTTCTTAATTTCTAAAGAGATAGTAGGGATATTTAGTTTAATTTCTAAAAGATATTAACCCTTACTTATCACACTACACTACTGCTAGAGCCAACTCAGACAGGGTAAGTCAAGTCCTGCAGGCCTTGCATTACTGGCATAATTAAAAACATAGTAAAAGGCATAGGATAGGAAAAAGATTTAATTTGGCAGACTACAGCTGTATAAAACTCTTCTTGAACTGCAGGATAATTTTTAAAAATTTGCAGCTGAGTTGCGGACAAGTCATGGAAAATTGCAGAAAAGTAATAATGGACCTTATTATTTGCAGTAATTAAGTCCATTATTACTTTTCCTTGATTTTCGGCTGTCAACTCCCTGGGGCTGATAGCAGGGGCCCAAGGCTAACAGTAGGGGCCCAGGGCTGACAGTGGCCACTTGGGGCTGAGAACAGAGGATCCCACTCTGAGCCCTGGAATGCCTGAACCTCCCACTGTCAAAATTGTGGTGGAAGTCTAATATGGTAGAATCTGCAATTTCCATCATATAAAAAGTTATGTAGGGCTTTAGTGATGTAATAATGTAAAATGACTGAATATTATAGTTCGTTAAGTGTATTAGTTACAAGATTCTAAACTTCACAGCACTGAATTTACACTTGAACTAGATAACTATAAAGGTCAAGAAAGCACATAAATGGGAATGCAATGCAAATAAAAAATTCAGAGATATCAAATACAGTTTGTCATAAGAATGCTGAGACTGAAAAATATAAAGGACATACAATGTACTGAAGACTTCGAATTACAGAATTTTTAACATTCTTTGTATGTAGATAAGTTGTTAATTACTGAAGAAAGATACTCATATTTACTACCCAATGGCTGCTAAGGCATTTTTAACTTTTTGTTTAAGGAAGAACACTTTGTTTAAAGCAATGGCTTGGGGAGGTTCCATCTCATAAAACTTCCACCCATCATTCTTCATATTTTAAATTTGATTTTGAACATTTCACAGACAGTATTAAACCCACAGTCCCCAAGTTATGGGTGCACCACCATGGAAGATTGTGAGATTATCAAGAATTGTGAAGGCACTTCAGCTGACTCTTGATGTGGTCAGAAGGAAATGTGTACAGGAAGAAACAGTAAGGCTAATTTTAAGCATTGCCTCTACTCTAACAGCCATCCCTATCTTTTGCTGTACTCCAAGAAACAACAACCCTGTTAGTCTCACACTACTAAGGGGAACAATCAGTCCCAAAGAGGGGTCACATATTATTTTTCCCTGCTCCTGTCCATGCCCCTCAACCAATGGACAGGTAACAGTCTCTCTTTTCTGAATCCCCAAAGATGACAAATGACAGTATCCTCTCTGGATCTCACTTACACAAATGATAGAATAACTTCTAGAATGCAACCTGAAGGCATAAGTAATAGAGAGAATTACCCTTAGATTACAAGGCTTCATTAACTTGTTAATGAAATTCAGATGTCACAAAGTTGGTGATTCTCACACTGAAAAGGTAGATAGAGGCCAAATCCTTAAAAAAATTCTTCACATTTGAGTGAACAAAAGAAAAGACCGTTGGACTGTGGGTTAAAAAAAACTTTTTCCGAAAGAGAGTGTCCATACTTGCAAAAGTGCATCAAAAAAGCAATCTCCTTTTTCGAAAGAGAGTGTCTAGACTGAATGGATGCTCTCTTGCATGTAAGCTGTGTTTGCTATGGACAGAATGGCCACCAGGGCATTCTTCCAAAAGAATTTCCTCTTCCCGTCCACACGTGTCTTTTTCAAAAGAGTTCTTTCGCAAAAAGGCTTCTTCCTTGTAGAATGAGGATGACCAATGCTGGAAAAACCCCTCTGTTCTTTCAATTTTATTGCAGAAGAACACAATTACAGTGTAGACGTTCCTCAAGTTTTGTCAGAAAAATGGCTGTTTTTCCAAAAAAAAATCTGTAGTGTAGACATACCCTAAGATATCAGTAATTGAAGAAAGAGACTCTGTTCTTCTGGGTGCCCATATTGTAAACCACCATTATTTCACAGCATGTATCTTTTTGTAGTACTTTTATGACATTCTTGAAGTACCATTTGGATTTACTGTGAAAACCAAGGGAGAAAATTGTGACCCTATTAATAGAAGGCAACCGGAGTTTGGTAATTGATTTATTCATGCCAGGATTTCATCACAGAAGTCTAAGAGTATGTCTAGACTACAGGTTTTTTTTCTAAAAAAGGGGACTTTTTTCAAAAAAACTTCACCTGCATCTAGACTGCTGCCGTGTTCTTTTGAAATTAAGTTGAAAGAATGCGGCAGTTTTTTCGACCATGGAAAACCTCATTTTACAAGGAATAATGCCTTTTTTTGAAATCGCTCTTTCGAAAAAAGGCATTATTGAACGCTAACTGTGCTTTTTTGAAAGAGAGTATCCAGACTGCCTGGGTGCTTTCTTTCAAAAAAGCATCTCTCTTTTTCGAAAATACTGGTTGCTGTCTAGATGCGCTCTTTCGAAAGAGGCTTGTAGTTTAGATAAACCCAAGGGAAGGTTTGTTATGCTTAGAAAAGTTCAGAAAATCTTTTTCAGGAGGCAATGCAATACAACTTTAATATACAGGTCCAAATTACTGCATAAGTCAATGTAACCTACGTCACTCAGAGATGTGAAAAAGACCTCCCTCCCTGAATGATAAAAGTTTCAGTGACCTAAGCACTGTCCACACCAGTGTTGACAGAAAGCCTCAGGGGGTAGCCATGTTAGTTTGCAACTGTAAAAACAATAGGCACTCCTAAAGCACCTAAAAAATTAACAAAATTATTAGGTCATGTGCTTGTACCATCAAAGAACCTAACCACATAAGCCACAGCATAAGGGACTCCTACACCTATCCACTAATCTGATATATGCCACCAATGCCCCTTTGCCATGTATATTGCAGTCTCTGCAACTGAACAGTCTCTGCACCAAAGTCTAAATGGACACAGATCAGACATCAAGAATGTTAACATACAGAAACCTGTAGGAGAACATTTTAACCTCCCTGGACATTCAATAATGAATTTAAAAGTAGCCATCCTTCTACAAAAGAATTTTTATCACCCAATTACAGAGAGAGACAGCTGAACTGGAGTTCATTTACAAGTTCAATACTATAAACTTGGGCTTGAATAAAGATCTTAACTGGTTAACACACAACAAAGGGGATTTCCCCACTTTGATATTCACATCTTCATATCAAATGTAGCGAATAATTCACTTCCACCCTGAATTAATTAGCTTAATTAACACTGGTCCTACAATTGATAGGTAAATTCTTTTGCTCTTATATATACCCTGAATTCTATAATTTCCACTCTAACTCATCTGATGAAGTGAGTTTTATCTCACAAAAGTTCCTGACGTAATACATTTCTTAGTCTCTAAGGGTACATCTACACAACAGCATTATTTCAAAATAACATAGTGCACATCTACACTACAAGCTAAAATAATGTTGAGCTGAAGGACTTCTTACTCCAACTCCTCATTTTACGAGGAGTAAGCGAAGTTGAAAGAAGAGTGCTCTTCCTTCGACTTCCTGCTGTGTAGACAGTACCAAAAGCCGAGTTTAAGCTATTTCAACTTAAGCTACGCAATTGCTGTAGCTGAAGTTTTGTTGCTTAATTTGACTTTAGCCCTGATGTGTAGATGTATCCTAATGTACCACAGGACCGCCCATTGTTATTATAGTGCTGATAGAGACACTCTTCTGCTGATATAGCTTCCATTTCTCAAAAAGATGGAGATGGGAGAGGACACTTAGACCTGCCCTAAGTCTAGCAGAATCCCATGCTAATGGTCTACATGAACTGGACTCAGGCCTCAGTGAAGGACACAAGGCCTATTGATGTGATACTGAGGTTCCAAGTCTATGATTACAGGTTCCAATTACTAGCACTGTTGCAATCAATTGGGAAAATATAAGGATGATGTGAACCTTGTCCTTAGTTTAGCTGTCTGAAAATTTGAGGTGGAAGAGAAGAGGAAGCTTACCTTCCTCTAAACTTAGAGGAACAATTTTTATTTGCTTATATATGGCATGAATAAATACAAATTTACAGATCCTAACATGAAAATTGTGTATCAGAGTTATGAAATGGGCTACAAAAGCAATAAAAATAAGGTTTTTAAAAGTTTAACAAATGGGAAAGGGCAAAAACTCTCTTCAACTGGAGCATCATTAGATCTCGGGCTGGCCCTGATAAGATCAATATCCTTAATAAATACAGATACTTATTAACTTTTGAACATAGAGAAAACTTTTTATTGTTTCAGACAACATAGATATACTTGGGGTCCCCATGGCTAGAGTCAACCTTGTATTGATCCTGTTGTTTCAGGTCATTTGCATATAAGTTATATTTGACTGTCAATTTTAGAATCCCAGGAGAGCCTGGATGAATGAACTATTGCCAGAACCATGTGAACAGTGAGGCATGAACTCTTTATGTGGTAGTACACACTGACTGTCCTGTACCTAAGAATCCATGCTTTCAGACTCTTAATTAAAAGAAGAAAGACATTCCAAGCTACATAAATCCCTCACAGTTCTAGCCTATACATTTGAAGTTGTTAGAAAAAAACCTGCCCCCCCCCCCCATTAAAAAGTTTGGCCAGGCCGCTCTTGCTATAGTGGGCTGCAGTACTCTTTGGGAGAAACTGGCCGCACCCTGCCTGCATACCATTGCCTTTAGAAAAAGGTAAGGTGTGAAAAGGGGAAAATAGCCTTAGACTCTCCCACCCGTCATCTTGGCATGAGAACTGCAGGGCTTACCTGGTCACATGAAACCTGCACAGTTTTGGCCCAACCCCTGGGACACAGACCCCCATTTGCTGACTCAACTGACCACCCACCTCCCCCAACTCTCGGGCATAACCAAGGCCTTCGCAACCAAACCGATATCTTTGAAATGTTCCATGTGCTGTGTAAGTTGGTATGTATGATTTGATTTTCTTTGTTGTATAAGCTTAGTGTTGTAGCTGTTTTGGGTAGTACATAGAGTTTGTAGTTATCACTGTTATTTAATTAGTGTAGCTGGATATCTTTAGAATAGAGAGTATTCCCCTTGCCGTTCCCATCCTTATATTTCTGACACGTTTAACTAGAAATTGTAGAATAAATATAAGTAGTACTGTAAATTCATTAGTGACATGGTCAATTAAAAATCTTAGAATACTATAAATTCATCACTGTCATAAATAAATATATTTTATTTACTAAAACGGTCCACCTGGTTCTGTCCTTCCCCCCCTTGGGTATGCATCACCGGACCTGTGGTTCTGGCGACAGAAGTTTGTATTATCTGATCATAAATTGTTAGTCTAGGTTAACTCCCCAACATAGTCTGGATTCACAAGCACTGATGGAGATGATTGACAAAATGGAAACCCCTCCTCACCCTGAATCAATCTAGCTAAGGCTTTTCTAACACTCTAAACAAAGAAGTATCTAACATCAAACAGCATTTGCTGTCACTACAACAAAGGCAGTGACAAACATCCTGAGGCAACATATAACCCTTAATGTTGCCTTTTTCATGCTGTGCTGGGACTTCAGAAGGTGCTTTCAATTGAGTTTTTGTGGGGGGGGGGGGGGGGGGAGGAGGAGGGAGGGGAGAAGAAGAGGAAAAGGAGGGAACAAAGAACATCTTGTGTAAAAGTTCTAAAAATGATTTAGGATCCTAACTGATTTTTTAAATGGGAAATAGGATTCTAAATAACATCAGTGCTACTGAAAATGTTACCCCATTATTTTTGAAAAAATAAAGGGATAGTTTACACAGCCAGTAAAGTGGCATTTTATTTTACAGATATTGACTGTAAATTTCCATCTGAAACAAAATCTTGATCATTCACCATTTTGCCCATATACCAACTGGACAGTCTCTACAACAAAGGATAAAGAAATACATCAGAAATGCTAACACACATAAACCTGTAGGGGAACATTTTAACTCACCTGGTCATTCAATCATGGATTTAAAAGTAGCTATTCTTCCACAAGGAAATTTCACTAACCAATCAGAGAGAGAGAGCCTGTAGAACTGGAATTCATGTACAGATTTGACACTGTTACCCTGGACTTGAACAAAGATATTAACTGGTTGGCACATTACAAAGCCAATTTCTCTTGCCTTTAACATCTGCATTTCCACATAAAAATGATGCATGGGACATACCCAGCTCACTTAATTAGCCTAATTAACATGAGTCCTACAAATAACAGTTACATCTTCTGCTGTTATATATATATCTTGATTTTTATTATTTCAACTCCAATTTATCTGATGAAATGGGTTTTGCCTGTGAAAGAGCATGATTCTATATATTTTATTTAGTCTCTAAGGTGCCACAGGACTACTTGTTACAGACTACTACAGTTACAGACTAACATGGCTACCCTTCTGCGATTCATTAAAAGATTAAAATATAGTAAAATTTGAAAATATAGTAGTCATAGACATCATCAGTTTTTACCACAAATACTCATGATGTAAAAACTGATAGCTTAAAGTGGAACCAGGTCAGCTAGATGGTTGAGGGACAGACTAGCTCTATGGCCTTTTGCAAATCCCAACCTCTCTTCTGCTTTCTAAATATGTAAAAACAGAAGGGGTGCATCTAAAAACCAATTTTGCGCAAAAACTTGCCAGCTGTCTACACTGGCCGCTTGAATTTGCGCAAGAGCACTGACATTCTAATGTAAGAATTCAGTGCTTCTTGCGCAAATACCTTGCGCAAATACCTTGACGCTCCCGCTCAGGGATAAGCCCTCTTGTGCAAGAGTAGCCAGTGTAGACAGGCTAAAATGGCCATCGGAGCTTTCTTGCGCAAAAGCACATCTATACTGGGCACAGATGCTTTTGCGCAAAAGCACTTTTTGTGCAAAAGCATCTGTGCCAATTTAGACGCTCTTTTGCGGAAATACTTTTAACGGAAAAACTTTTCCCTTAAAAGTATTTCTGCAAAATCATGCCAGTCTAGATGCAGCCAACGAGGAGGAGAAGAAGATTATGAAGTCTTCTTCTCCTTCATTCTTGTGAGTGTTAGATTGACCTGAGAGTGATAATATAAGGTCAAATCACTACGGCATTCCAGGAGTGGATGGAAAGCCCTTGCCTTGTAGTTATTTACCTTGTCTAAGAATTAATACAAGTTTTTACATCCAAATGCTGCAGGGCCCTTACCCATCAGAAAACAAGTGTTCATTAAAAAACAAAAACAAACAAACAAACAAAAAAACCACACAGCAGTTTATACGCCATGGAGTACTTATTATTGAATCTTGTATAGTAGGAACAAATTTGCAATTTAATCAGAAAAATAATTGTTTTACATTATTGTATGTAAGCATTTGTTATAGCTTGAATTTTTTTGGTCCTCCCATTTCGCTCTATTGATTTTCTAATTCTTTCCAGTAAAGGTCAATTTTTCTGGCAACAGTATATTTAATGTGTTCACAAATTTGTACCAAAGGCCTTTACACTAAAGGGCTTCATTTTATCCATCAGACACATCAACATTGTGTATAATTCAGATTTTCTCAAGGGCTTCTGCTGCTAAATCTGAAGATCTTTAATCTTTTTAAAAAGCATTACTTTGTTATCCTTTATTAATCACTTCCAATCTCTCATTAAATTGATATACCTTTCCTCCATTCATTTTCTATCACAAAACCATAATATGTTCACCATTTACCCTATGTGTTACTTCCTCTTCTGGAGTCTCTGACTTTACTTTCCACATCAGTGTGCTAAAAGAATAATAATGTTTTGGTGAGTTTGGTGCATGCATTTTGCATTTTTTGTATTCACGCTACTATTACACGATGTTGGCATAAGGACCTTAGTGGAAGAATTATCTAAGAGCTAAGAGCTGAGAAAGCATGCTCAGAGAGGGGAAAAAATCAATAAAGAAAAAATGGGGTCTCTGAAGCCAACTGAAGATTATAAAATTAATAACTTGCATTATTAGCTGAAAGACAGTAGACTTGAGAAAGTTTGGCAGAGTCCTAGATTACCTACCTCAGCAACTGGTCACGGAAACTACATACCTATGGTGATCACAAAGTGCTTCTGACAAGAGCACAGAGTTAACTAACAATTAAACTCCTATTACTTTCTGACTCTTTGAATCTACAGTATAACCTAGTAGGAAAAAAGAAATACCTGTGATGATGACTGTTGTGTTTAGATGAAACTTGTCTAGACTAGGCTCATAAAGAAACCAGTCAATTTTGACACAGTTCCTATAAAACAACTATAGAAGTATGCCTCTATTCTTCTGTGAAACATATAGCATCTGCAAAGCAAATGAAGACAATGCCTTTCCTACAGTTCACGATAAATAAATGGGTTAATTTTGATGAAATGACATATCATAGATTGAGGTCCTCTTTTTCTTCAGATGTAAAAACAAAAAACAAACATAAAAATGGATTGAGCTCTTCTGCTACTCAAAATAATGATGCTACTACATTCTTTCTATAGTACATACTAAAAATACGTTGACAAACCTATTTAAAACAATACAAGACTAATTAGATTATAAACATCTTACATCCCATCTCTGTATTTTACAACTCTGTTAGAGCTTGTGGAAGAACCTTATTCAATCCTCATTTTCTGGATTAGCTTGGGTGCTCTTTAACTGGTTAGATTTTCAATGAAAATGTTCATTAACAATAAACTAAAATGATGTGCTCTGGGGTATCCAGTTTTCTTTTATACCTCAACATGGAAAATGCAAGACACTTGTACTTGCAAAGCCATAGTCTATTCAGCATCCTTGTGTTAGCATTACTCACCAAGTGAAATTAAAAACTGCACTACAGTTACCATGACAACCAGCTGTCTCCCACATACAGTATCAGTTTGAATTTGTGCAGGCCATTTCTAACAAAGATTTAAGTCAACAAATTCAGTCTTACCCTGAGGGAAAAACCTGGTTTATGGACAAATAAATAAAATGACTAAACTGAAAATATTTAAGATCAATACACGTTTATCCCTTTCATATGACTTTGTTCTTCAAATATCAGCAGTGTCTTTTGTCAGAAATTAAAGGTAAACAGAAATCTCCATGTTCAAACTATAGTTGAGGGCCAGTGAAATTCTTGACCCGGTATCTATCCAAGATTATTAATGTGGTAAAGTTACAAGAAATTTTTGATACACTGTGCCCCCAGACAAAATAAGCTTTTCAATTTACCAATTTTTGCAACGTAGACACATAATACATAATATAAAATATAGAAACTCCATGTTTACAACAGAGTTTCAAGTCCTGAGGTTCTTGAAGCAATGGAACTATAAAGTTAGGTATTATGAATCCTTTGTGTTTCAACAAATCTGCAAATTAGCCAATGAACTGAGGAGAAAGGCTTGCATAACCAAATAAATAATTTAGGGCAAGCCGGGTAAAAAAGACAGCACTGTTCTCAATGGTCTAATATCTTATATACTAATATGTATCATCACCTGATTATGTTTAAAACATTATAGACATTTCTTTCAACCAGGCAGTATTTCATTATCTATTCAGGAAAAACACTCCTACTAAATATAAATTTTCTTTTATCAAGCTACCTTTTTAAAAAATGAAAGAAATTCGGAGATTAAGAATAAATATAAATAATGTTGGTTTTATGGGGTGGGGAGAATCCTAACAAAATCAGACAACATAAAATTTAGGCTTGCACTTCTCTTGAAAAGTGTGGCACTGTGACATGCAATTATGAAACAAAATATGCAAAACAACATAAGTTAAGCAAAATGTTATCTTTAAATCTTCTTGTTGATGGATTGTACAATAACTGCATTTAAACAGCATCACAGTTTTGTTCTGATTAACAAAGGAGCAAAATAAAAGGAAAAGAGTTTTCAAAGAATGACATAAAATATCATATTCACTCAGTGAGTGAAAGAAAGAGCTATTTTTTGTACATCCCCAACTTGTTTTCAGATAAGAGTGTGTATATGTGTCCACGAGAGAGAGAACAAACAATAATTATAAACAACCACTCTTCTAAGCAGATTTTTTGGATAAACACATTATCAATCTCAAACATAAATCTATAATCTCAAAGTATCTGGAAAACATACATTATTTAATCATACTTCTTATGAACATTTATATAGCACTACATATTTCTGATTTGCTTTGCAGACTATTTGCTTTGCAGACTATTAAAGACAAATTCCCTGCCTTAAAGAGGAGACCTCTTAACTTTTAGCCCAGTGATCAGGGTATTCCCTTGGGATGTGGGAGACTTCTGGTTTAAATCACCCTTGCAACTGAAGAGAAGAAGGGATCTGAATAGGTGTCTGCCACCTCCAAAATGATCGCTCTAGTAATTCAACTATGGGATATTCTGGTATGGGGTGGTGGGGGGGAGTTATTCCTCAATCTCTCCAGTAGAAGCTGATGCATGCTGGATGAATAACTAAGGTGTCACTTGGGACAAAGGGAGAGAAAGCATGCAAGTACACAAACATAAGAATGAAAGAAAAAACAGGACTATGTAGCACTTTAAAGACTAACAAGATGGTTTATTAGGTGATGAGCTTTCATGGGCCAGACCCACTTCCTCAGATCAAATACTGGAAGAAAACTGTCACAACCATATATATCAAAGGATACAATTAAAAAAATGAACACATATGAAAAGGACAAATCATTTGTTTCAGCTACACCAGACTAACACGGCTACATTTCTATCACTATTAAGAATGAAAGGGCTTTGCAAGCACAGGTAATAAAGGCTGAGATTCACGTGGCCAAGATGAGGGACAAAGTACATTTTCCCAGGTTCCAGTCTCCACCCTTTCCTTGACCAGTCCAATTCAGTCTCTAGCCCCTACCACAAGCTCTAATCACAAGACTTCTATAGGAGTCAGAGGAGAGAGACTACATTACAATAGCAGCTAAAATTTGTTTCCACATATAGGTGCTGCAACTACGAGTGCTGTCACATCCCTTGGCTTGAAGTGGTTTTTATTATATACTGGTGTTACTGTTTTGTTCAGTGGCTTTCAGCACCCCCTCCACCCCACTATATAAATTGTTCCAGAATCCCTGCTTCCACATGCACCCTCTTGTGCATGACATCAATGGCAAAAGCTACAATTTCCTGTGGTTAATTAATATTACCGAAGTCACTTTGCAGAAGGAAAAACAAACAAAAAAAATGCACAGCCACAGCTAGGCCATTACACCAGTACTAGCAGAGATGGAACACCCAAGGAAGAAAGATGGGATAGCAATTGATTAACATTAATAAAAGTGTTGACAATGGGCTGCTGTAAGAGGGCCTCTGATGTAGAAGACTGTAAACCACTGGTCTAGTGGGTTAGATGTGGGCTGCCTAGTCATGGTCTAAAATCTATTCAGCTCTAGTCGTAACCATGGTTTCTAGAATGTACTTAACACAGTGTCCCCTTGGTTACTCTTGCTGTTATAAACACTTTCGGCACTGATTCAACCACACCTGCTGGTGACAGCAATTGTCAACAGTGGATAATTCTAAGAATGAGGCCAAAGATTTATTACAGCTGAGATAACAGCAAGCCCTCGAGACAAGGCTTCCATTCTACATTCCACTCTGTTATGTTTGTGCTTTGTATATGTCTGTGTTTTCATGTTTTAATACAAAAGGCAAACCTTGTGGAAATTGAAATCAGCAAATACTGAAGATGTAATGCAACTGCAAAAATATTTCATTTGATTTTTATTATTAATAATAAACATGTTATTGTGGTAATTCCATCAGCCCAATTGTGATTGGGACCCCCTTGTGTTAGGGGGTGTACAAGTTTAAGCCCTATTCCTGCAATTACTTATGCATGCAATGAGCTTTATCCAATGTGACTAGCCCTACTGACTTCAGTCATGTTTAATATGTGTAAAGTTAAGCATATGCATAAGTATTTGCAGGAATAGAAAATGGACCATCCCTGCCACAGAGGGCTTTGTTTCACAGGCTTCCCAAATAAATTTGGGAACCTTTCTGTCCCTATATGCCCATGGGGTAATTCAAATTAGAGGAAAGGCAAACCACCATTCAAAGAGATCTGTTACTCTGCATTGATTCTAGCCTGTACCACAGTCTACTGCCATGTGTTTCTAGTAACTTGGCCCCATTGGCATCACATTACAAGGTATTCCCCTGGCCTGCCAGCCAAGGACAGAATACATCACAAAAAGTTATTACACTCTTTAATAGTGACATTTCTTTATTCTAATTTATTTTATCACTGTCCTCAAGCTATGATTCATTAAAACAAAGCATATGATTGATTACTCATTCAGGATGGAAAATGAAAGGGAGTGTGTGAAAAAATTAATTTCAAAATCTTATTTAACTATTTTGTAAGTCTAGGTTTGAACCATTGTGTGTTGATTAAATTAGAAAGGATAGCTAGTATAGACAAGGATCACCTATAAAGGGAAAAACTTACAGCCCATGTTCATCTGAAGTATCATCAGGCAATGGCTACAGCACCAGTTTTTTTAAAAAACTCATTAGTTCCTGCAGTGGAAATTCTAAAATGGATTTTTTACACGAAATTTGATGTGTTTCACTTGTAACTCAATCATGAGATTTCTATCAAACTTCTCATATCTTAAACAGTTTGCAAATCTCAGAGCTACAGACACATGGGCAATGTCTACACTGGCACTTTTTGCGGAAAAGCGTCTGTGGCCAATCTAGACGCGGTTTTCCGCAAAAAAGCCCCAATGATGATTTTACATGACATCGTCAGTATTTTTCCGGAAATTCAAGCAGCCAGTGTAGACAGCTGGCAAGTTTTTCCGGAAAAGCTGATTTTCCGGAAAAACTTGCCAGTCTAGACACAGCCATGGGGAACAAATAACCCAAACAAATGCTATGGTTGTTCTTTCAAAAGTTTACAACTGAATATTGACTTACTTCACCTTTGAAAGTTTACATTTAACACAATACTGTATCTTATGTCTGGTTATCTGTATGAAGTAGCAGTTTAGCATTCTTTAAACTCTGTGGATTACCGAGTACAGTTATAATAATAAAAGGATGGGAAAATCATGGAATTAATGACAGCAGAAGTCAAGTCTATTACAATCTTTTTAAATGCAATCTAATCACAGAGAATAAAATAACTGCTTTTCATAAAAGAACTGATAAAGAAAATCTAGAAGCAATTATTAGGATGGAGAATTCCACAGAAGCTTCCATAATTATTAATAAAAGTAGTAACAGTACGTGTTCAGGTCCCCACATATTCATGCTATATCTCCAACTCCTCACTCAGGGTATGCCATGTGGACGAGCTTTGTAGACATAGCAAAATGAAGCAGTGATTTAAATAATCGCCGCTTCATTTACATAAAAATGGCTGCCGTGCTGTGCCAATCAGCTGTTTGTTGGCAGTCTGGATGCTCGGTGGTCAACATCAAAAGCCTTTGTTGACTGCCCCGTTATGCCTCGTGGGATGAGGCTTTTGATGTCGACCGCAGAGTGTCCAGACTACCGCGCTGAGCCGACAAACAGCTGATCGGCACAGTGCGGCAGCCATTTTGATGTAAATGAAGCAGCGATTATTTAAATCGCCGCTCCATTTTTGCTATGTCTTCAAAGCTCATCTACATGGCTCCGTCAACAGATCCATGTAGTGTAGACATGCCCTCAGTGTTCTTATAAAATAATGCCATGACCCAGGTCATTATGGGAATTATATTACATCTCCTGTTTAAAGTAGTAATTGAAATGCTTTTGTTTTAGGAATCTGACATAAGATTAGTGGCATGTGCACATGTAACCACCAACAAGCAGATTTGAACCTGGAATCTCTGGAGCGCGCGCGCCCGTCCGCCTGTAGGCACGCGTACACACACACACACATGAACTAACGAACCTGGGATCACATGAATCTGAGATCTCTGTAGCTCTCTCTCTCTCTCACACACACACACACACACACACACACACCCAGAGACATTATAGAAGCAGATACTGTTTGTGAGCAGTTGTAATCTGATTGAAGGCTATCAAATCCTAAAACCAACGTTTATTTTACCCAAACTAAAGGTTCTGGTGTATTCTTACTATTGCTTGCAATTTTATATTCTTTTCCTTACTTGGAGCATTTGCCAGAGGATAAAGTTACAAAAATAAAATCTAGGAAGATTAAAGAAGAAAGTTGCACAAAAAAGCATTTAGTCCTGGATCACTCTGAACACATTTTTATTAGTGACAGGTAATGTGAAATGAAGCATAAACTGAAATCAAACCCATCTTTAAGGTTACACTAAACTGAACTGACAAGAACACTACATGAAAGGAGGGAAAAGAAATGGATTGCTATATAGTGCTTTGATCTTCAAAAATGAGAGAGTGCACAGTGCTTAAATTTAAAACTAGAAGAAATGGAATTCAAGGTAGAGGAGACAAGAAAACAAGAGGAGGTGTAAGGTATAACCTGGAACTTCAACTATCTAATTACAAAAAGATGCCAACCTTTATTAGTAAAGGGGCTTGAGGGAGAAAAGGATGGAGAAGGAGAAATAACAGAAATGGGTTACTGATATTTAACAGTGTTTTCAATGTGTACTCCGTCCTATATCTTAGCTACCTCGTAAGACCATAAAGGAAACAAACAATACAGGAAAAATCAAGTGGCAGCCTATGTATGAATTAACTTGGAGGCTAGGTTTGATTCCTGAGGTTATATATGTTAAAGAATAACATTGCTAAAAACAGTTAATGGATACTCTCAAGATATTTTTAGAAGACTATAGACAATGTCAATCAAAGGAAACATTGTCCTATGTAGTTTATTGAATCTAGCAGCTTGAAAACAGGCCTCAAAGATTGCTGTCTTGAAATTAGAAAAGAAAATTAAAAGAGCAAGACAAGAGAATCAACCAGTTATTCTCAAACTTAATATTCTAGTACGTATTTGCAAAAAATTCCCCACCAAAGCCAAATTCCAGGTCTCCTATTAGGCCATCTGCAAAACCCAGAATGGAGAGTAGTGTTCCTTAGCAAGCCAGAACTGCAGGCATTTGCATCTTGCGGGGGATGAAAAGAGTACTAGTAGAGTGACATTGGTTCTGAAGTTATTTTAGACCATATTCATTAGAATCTCAGGCCTTGGTATTGATTTTTTTGCCAGATTCATCATGGTGTAATTTAATTGAGCTACTATGGCTTTCCACCAACACAAGCAAGGCAGAAACAGTCATTTGGTGCCTGGAGCAGAGAGCCACAGGGCGCAGCCAGCCACTTAGAGTGGCATGGGGCTGCTTAGTGCCTAAGAATCTCAGCATGGTGGCCTGCAGTCTGCATCTTTTGGCTTCACAGGCTGGATCTGGCTTGTGGGTCTCATCTTGCCTTCCCCTGCTTTAAATATTATAACTAAAGGTTTTGGTTTTGTGTTTTTATTTTAATCTAATAAACGTGGCACATAAGATTATTTAAAATTATGAAGCATTATTGCATCCCTAGCAATATAATGGAAGCAATCCATATAATATGTCCAAAGATGCAAAAACAGAAAGGAGTTTGGATGTCTGACATTCAGATTAGATCAAATCAATGAAAGGAACAGGTCAGGAATGTTTATTGTCTCCTGACCAATTTAACCTCTTCTCAGTTATTTGCAAAGAGAAATGCTGGATGAGATATCAATTCCATGCAGAGTGAGGAAATAACATTTTTGTAATGTACATAATCAAATAAGATATTTATAAATCTTAGCTGACTGAACCAATTATTCCAGTCTTAACTTTGTGTTTCAGATAAACAAATGAGTACGTAATGAACAGCTTGTTCCTAAGAGAAGTGGATAACTGACTAAGGTGGAGGGATATGAACAGTAACATTATTTTGAAAATGTATATTCCTGAATTCAGCAATTTCAGTATCTATAGCAGTAATAATCCTACTTATTATCTCTCTCTTTTTCATATATATGTAAGCGGGGGAATGGTCCCGCTATTATGGGGAACTTTCCTGGCTTCTATACACCCCGGTGAAATGGACCAGCGAAAGGATCTGAGTCCTCGCTCCCACTTCCTTTACCCCACGGCCTCCCTGATCCTGAGGGCTCCCCCTCCACTCTCCTGAGTAGCAGACCCCTCGAAACCCCAACAAGGCTGGGCCCAGGTTTCCTGGGGCTTAATCCCCGACCTTGTAGGGGCAGGAGTTAGGGTGTTCCCACTCCGAGGTGCTCTCTTTACACTGCAGGCCTTCTTGGCCCAGTGATCACTTCATAAGGTTCAAAGCAAATACAATTTATTAAACATCAACTGATTAAAGAGAAAAGAATAAGAAAAAATGAGAATGGTTAAATGAGAACACACAGCCCTGCTCTGTAGCACAGGGACATCAAAACAGCAGCCTGCAGAGTGTAAGGACAGTCCACAGTCTCTTCCTTAGAGGCCCCTTAGAGGCCTTGGATGTGCTGCAGGGGGGGCTGCAGGCTGGACACGCTTGCTCTGGCAGTGACCACACAGCCTCAAGCTCTAAGTGGCCAGATCCCTCTCCCAGTCCAGAGCCTCTCCCCACACTTTGCAGTTCCCAGCTGCTCACCACATCCAGCTGCAGGCTGTGCTGTGTGGCCAGTCTCTAGCTTCTTGCGTTTCTTCTCTGTTCCTTTTGGCTCTCTGAGCACTGCCAGTCTGCTGCTCAGCACAGGGTCTGCGCTCCTTGAGCTGTGTGTGTCTGGCTCAGCTGCTGCAAAAACTGCCCCTCAGCACACAGCTTGCTTTGCTTGGGCTGTCTCTCAGCTCCCTGTTTTTGCAGGACTTCTGCACACTGCTTGCACTCCTTGGGCAGTGTCTCAGCTCTCTGTTTGCTCAGAGAGAGCCAGAACAATCCCAGCTCACAGGGAGGACGGGTCCTGGCCTTTTGCTTTTCTCACTGGCCTGTCCAACTTGTCAATCAGGCTAAGCTGTAGTGTTGACTGCTTTCCATTGTCTCTGGGGTCTGTCAGTCTCATGGACCCTTCTTCTGTTGACACTGGGAGCTGGCAAGCCAAAAAACTCCCACAGAGTTTAAGTAAGGGGCTAACAGTCCCCTTACATATAGGTTCCAGTTCAAGGGAATGTTCCACAGATTTGTTTCCAGTTTCTACTCTAATGCTGAGTATTATTTTACTACTCATAATGTAAAGCACTTAACTGTTAATAAATGTATCAATGTTTAAATGCACAGTCAGTCCCAATTATCCCATATAGTTCACAGCCTGCTTCAGCTATTCACATGGTGACAAACATGGTCCTGATTACTTCTGTAACATCCCCACCATAATGCAGGCTGCTACTATTTCAGTGCAACTCATAGACCTATCTCCATACTCTGTTATCTTACACCATCAAATAAATGTGCTGCAGGGAATGATGGAATATAGCCACACTGAAGCAGAAATTGCTAGGTGATAGCCATAGATTGAAAAAAAGATTTAACAGACAGAGTCAACACAAATATGTCCCAGCTCTAAAAAGCCTCATACCCAAATGTACGGGCAAACTAACAGCAATTCTTTTAAGATGTGGAGAATATTATTAAACTGATTACAAGTTTAATGAAGTGTCAGTTTAGGAGGCTATAATACTCTCATGCTGAAAGTGAGTCTTTCCAAAAAATAAGTATCCTTGACTCTGTATTTCAGATATGATAAGAGACTAGCAGATACTCCAATTCATTGAACTTAGGAAAGCTGGACATACATAAAAGGAATGTTGGGAATGAAAACAAGCAGAATGCCTCTAGAGATTACTTACGTGTGCAGGATGAGGACAACTTTTACAGAACTGGCAGATATTCTAAATAGGGTTACTTTGACAAAGAAAGTCAAATATATCAGCTGAAAAAATGAACTACTTTAAAACATTTAAATAAATGTTCATATGCTAAGCATTAGAGTAAGAACTATTTAACACCTCTCATTTACCCTTCTCTCAGCACATTCAGCCATCTCATTTTTCAAATATGAAATGAGAAAGCGTGACAGATGTATCTGCAAAATTATAACCGCCTGTCTATTCAACGTCATATCTTGAATCACTCAAATGTATAAGTATTCTTAAGTCCTTTATTATATATATTTCACTATTTTATTAAAGTTGTGGGCCTGATTTTCAGAGGTATAGAAGATCTAGAATTGCAAATGAGGTCACTAGGGTCTGCAGCACATCTGAAAAGCAGGCCTATATCTATATTTATAAAAAAAAGCACTTTGGGAAAATGTCAAAATTACACATGTAAGAGCTCAATAGTAAAGAAATAAACATGTAACCTTAATTATGACTCATAGTAAATATACATTATGATGCTGTCTTTAATTATACAATTACTAGAAGACCTACCCAGCATTGCTTGGGTCCCTCAGGGTAAGGGGCTGTCAGTGTCAGGAATAGGGCAGGGGTTGGGAGGTGCAGGATTAGGGTAGGGGAGCTCATGGCTGGGGGTTGAGTGTAGGGGGCTCAGGGCAGGGAGTGGGGGTCAGGTGTCAGGGCAGGGGACTCAGAACAGGAATTTGGGGGGTCTGGGAGGACTCATGGCACGGAACTGAGAAGTTTGGGGAGGTTTCAAGAGTCACCCATGGTGGCGAAGATAGCGCTGCATCTTCTAGCCCATCCACTCCTCCTGGCGGGGGGTCGGGCGGTGGGCAATGGTCAGCCCTAGCCTCTGCTTCTAGATCCTCCAGCACTGCTCCTTCAGAGGGGCTCAAGGCCCCAGCTCCCAGCAGTGCTCCTAGGATCAGGTGGGTGGAACTGTGTGGTCTGGCCCCTGGTGATGCAACTACGAGGTGGCAGGGCTGCTGGCTGATGGGTCCCCAAATCACTGTCTGGAGGTGTGATCAAAGACCAGAGGGAGGGGATTGAGACAGGGGTCACTTAGGCCAGTGGGCAGTGCAACATGGAGAGCCTTGGCCCCAACTGATCACTCTCTTCCTGGTGTGACTCCCCCCTGTGGTCATTCTGCAGTATAACTGTCCCTCCTATCAGCTGCCTCCCTTTCTGTGTTATTGAAAACAATCCCATTCCAGGCAAATTGTGTTTTCCTGGCACAACTAAACCCTAACCTTGCTTTAAGTTAAGATAAGAGGAAGCTGCATATCTCACTCTTAGGGTATGTTTACGCTAGCCCCCTAGATCAATCTAGGGAGGCTAATGAGGGCGACCGGAATTGCAAATCAAGCCTGGGATTTAAATATCCTGCGCTTGATTTGCATGTTCCCGGCCGGTCACCATTTTAGAAATTGACTAGCCCGAAGTAACTGCCCGCGTCTACACGCGACAGTGAAATGGGATTCCGATTTAAAGCCCCTAATTCAAATTAGTTGATAAACCTCATTGCAGGAGGAATACCAGCTAATTCAAGTTAGGGCTTTAAATTGGAATCCCATTTCACTGCCGCAGTTACTTCGGGCTAGTCAATTTCTAAAATGGCGACTGGCTCAGAGGACTTCTTGAAAGACTCACGGATGGACAGATGAACTCACGACAGACAGATGTACAAACACTGTAATCGAGATCTAGATATACTATTTCTCAAATTATACTCCATACCATTTTTCTACCCTCAAATACCTATGTGAAGAATGTTTTTATATTCTTTCATTATTTTCTACTTAAACTAACTTTCATAACTCTACAATGTTTATTTCAATTCAATATTTTTTGCCAGTTGCTATCGAGTGTACACTGTCTTTTCCATCATCGCTACAGATCGTTTAGAAACAATTCAGAGAATAAAACAGTTGGCTATGAAGCTAAGTTAGCTACATACATGCAAACGCACAGCATGGATCTCCCAGCCTTCAATTTGGGGGATGAGATTGTTAGCCATTAAATCCTGTCCTCTTACAATTTAGTCATACTTTAAAAATGTTAATAATAAAAACTTATGCAAGAACATCTACAAAATTTAAAACTGAGCTGAAAAAATGAATGAATGGGGGTATTCCAAAATATTCATAGTAATACAGTAAAAAAGATTTTTCTTCAAATTTCAGCTTCATAGAAGCAGTAAAGGAGAACTTAAAGATAATGAAAGATAGCTAACACTGTCAAGCATCTTTCTGGAATAAAAGGCAATGAAACGAATATTCAAAGCATGTGCAAGGAAGGTATCCTTTGCAATACAGGCAGTCCCCGGGTTAAGTACAAGATAGGGACTGTAGGTTTGTTCTTAAGTTGAATTTGTATGTAAGTCGGAACTGGTACATATTGTAGGGGAAACTCTAGCCAAACATTTCTCCAGAGCTCAGTTTTATTCTCCCACACCTCACTTCCCTCAGTCCTTTATTCTCAAGCTGAGGTGTCTGCTGAGAAAAGCCGCTCCGCGTCTCCCTGGTCTGCTGGGAAGGGGGGGGGGGGGCGCTAGCTTCGCATCTCCCTGGTCTGCTGGGAGGAAGCAGCTAGTGCGGGGTTGCCTCACCCCGTTTGTAAGTAGGGATCCGATGTAAGTTGGATCCATGTAACCCGGGGACTGCTTGTAACTGGCTTTTTTGTTTTAAAATGCATCATAGACTTTAGTTAGATTATAAATCTAGATTTCCATGACATTTCAGAAACAGGTAACTCAGGATGAGTTGAAGAGTATAAATTTTGAATTGGCAGCATAACATTTATCTTTTTCATTAGGTATGAGGGAGAGTTAACAATTTATTGCTAACAGTAATGATCACTGGGTTGTATATACTCTGTTGAAATACATTTCCCTAACAAATGCTCAAATTTAAAATGAGAAAATGTGTATCACTAATAAATGTTTGCTCCAGTGAGGCTGATAAAGTGCATCCAAAGACTGAACATTCAAGCCATGGCAAGGCATAGCCTCTGCTGATGTAAAATGTCATAGTTCTATTGAAGTTTAAGGAGTCACGACAATTCATATCAGCTACTTCCTCAGTTTCTCTCTTCTGCTTCTGAACAAAAAGATTATAAAAACATTGCAATATTCCAGGCAAGCTTTATATTTATTAACTTCTCAAGGGCCTCTCATCCTAAATGACTGAGAGCCTTTTCCTGTTCCCAGTGAATTAATGACAAACTCCCGTTGATTTCTGTAGAAGCAGGAATAACAAAGCAACTGCCACCATAGTGCATATGGCCTGTGTAAATCTCAGTCCTACTTAATTCCTCAGCACCAAATGTACAATTTATGTAATCGTCTTTTGGGCAAAACAATCACTGAAACTTTTGCAGAGGGACAGGTCAGTGCAAGAAAAATAAGTCTACTCACTGGACTTGCAGGCTGCGAACTTGCTGCTTTATTTAACTGCATCAAGACAAAATGGGAAAAAAACTGACTAAACAGGAAGCAATGCAAGGGTAGAGCATGGTGGCAACCAATAATATTTGAACTACCGGTAATACCCAGCTACCCCCTGGATGAAACAAAAACCCATTGAAGTTTTGCCTGAATAAGGACTGCAGGCATCATCCCAGTGATGCAAAGAGGCTTGCACAAGTACACATCTCGCTATAGTTTTACTTGCGTTCAGACATGTTCTTTATCATATTAAATACCTGTATACTTTCTGCTATGCTTAACTTTGCATGGTCTGCAATATCATTAAACTGAATCACATAGGTTTGTCAACCTTCCCTGTTTTGCTGGGAGTCTCCTGGAATCAGACTATCTCCCAGAGGCAACTGAAGCCAACCAGGGAGATTTTAGACAGCTAAACATCTGGTAGTACAGTGGGGCTAAGGCAGGTGCTGCTCCTGAAAAGCAGCCTGTATGTCTTTGCAACCCCTGGGGGTGGGCAAGAGATGATGCCTGAAGGCCTGGGCAGCACCCCACGCAGTGTACAGAGTGTCTTGATGCAGTTTTATCTAGAGGCTGGGGAAGGCAGAGCACATACTTTAGCCCCGCTGCACTGCCAAATAGGAGCTGACCAAGGTAAGTTCCACTGGGCTGGAACCCACACCCTCGCCCAACTTCAACCCCCCACCCCAACCCAGAGCCCCCTCCTGCACCCAAACTTCCTCCCACAGTCTGCCCCAGGCTCAAACGGGAGCCCCCACCCCCACACCAAACCCTCTGATGCCAGCTCAGAGCCCTCACTCCCTCCCACACCCCAACCCCTTGCATCAGCCTGATGAAAGTGACAAAGAGTGGGGGACAAGCAATAGAGGGGAGAAGGGATGTGGCCTCAGTGAAGAGGCAGAGCAAGGATGTTTGGATCTGTGTGATTATCCAGTTGGCAACCCTATTTATGAATGAACCACCAGAAATGTCTTTAGTATTACATGAATTATAATCTTCCTTAACTCCATGAAACTCTTAAAATAATCCAAACTTAAATGTAAAGTTCAAGGCAATTTTTATTTTTTTCTTCAAATCTCTGGTCCAGAAAACAAAATGTGATTAATACATTTATCAAGTATTTGGTAACAGACTAATTAAAAGGGCAAAATTCTGCTCCCCGACTGAAACACTGTTTCACTCTGCTATTCTGCTCTCTCTATACACACAGAACAAGGGATTCTCATCCATCTCCTGAGAGCACAATACTGGAATTGAAAAATCACTGTGAGATTCTGAGAGCAGAATTCTGCGCATGCTTTGGTGGAGCATTAAATCAGTTGCATGGAAAGAGCATATGACAGGAGATAAAAAGGGAGAGATCATCTCTATGGAAACCACTATAGTCTACTTCAGCATTAAGGAAGATCTGAAGAATAAACTAATCTAATGTTCCAAGGAAGTCCAGTAATGGAGAAAGTGTGATTTGTAACTAGCATCTGCATAGCCCAAATGGAACTATATGAAATGGTTCATATAAATTGCCTAGGAGATTTTACAAGCAATTACTATGAATGAAGTGGTTCTATTGTGCTTTAGGAGAATTATTAGGTCCATGAAATTCCTGTCATCATTGCATATGTTTAAATGAGATATAAAATATCATGAAGCTATTTTGGAAGATGGTTTAATCTTACCCCTTATTTAATAAAATAGTAACCATTGATGGACTTCTGTCTTACATAATGAAAGAAATGACTTAAAATGTGTTTCTACACTGCAAAAATGTCTGTGTAAAAATAGTGCTGTCTTACCCAACAGATCTTCTCCCTGTGTATGTTTGGATATATATTTGCTTGCTGCAGTGACAGGAAGACATTTTAAATTATTTTTATTCTTAACTCAGATCTAAGATCAAAGGCAGAGGAACTAGATTCTTTTCTTCCTTGTGCATCACCAAAAGAATTGTTCACTGTGTTCCAATCAGTCACACCTGTGGAAATCCATTGAAGTCATGGGTGCGGCCTAATTTGCTAGTTCCAAAATTTTCAAAACTTTTAGCGTAAAATGGCAGATTTCTGCAGAAAACTTCCCCCACTTTTCAGCCAGCTCTGACAACTGCTGATGACACTCAAGAAGGAAGGGTCAGATTTTTTATTATTAATGATTATTATTATTTAGTGGCACAGCACCAAAGCATGCACTAAGCACTTTAGAGCACAGATTAGACTGGTCCCTATGCCAAAGGGCTTTTAGTATAAAGAACAGTTAACAAGCAAGAAGAAATGTATCAGGACTGGACAAGTTCATAAGATCATGGGAAGGCTAAGTAGGTGCTAATATATTGCTAGTGAACACATTTTATTTTCTTCTTTATTTTGTAAGTTGAATTGGTTCACTTCTAATAGGTTTTTTTTTTTTTGAGGGATTGCAGACTTCTAAGATCCCCAGATGATGCTCAGGCCACAACTGCCACTCAGCAGCTCACCTCACCCACGGAAAAAGGGGGCCAATGAAGCTCTGACTTACAAAGGACTCCACCTACTTCTAATTGGGGAAGACATCCTGCCCCCAACAACTGGCTGTAAAGCTCTCTTTAAACCAGCAAAAGACACTGGAAATTCTTTGAACAGCTAGGTGACTGGCTGCTATTGTGCATCCCACCTGCTTGCCTGACTCCTGAATTTTGCCTCCTATCACAGACTGTGGGTATAAGAGGGAAGGGAAGTTTCTGAGTGTTAGTGCTCAATCTCTCTTGTCTTTCTATCCCTATTCTGACTGTTTCTGAAGGCTCCCACAGCAAGCTGTTGCAGACTTGTGAGTCTTCTCCAGAAGTGGATCTATTAACTTAAAAGTGAAAAGCCCTGCAGATTGCCAAACTTATTGGCATAACACTGAGCCTGTAAAAGAGACCTTAAGTGGTAATTAAGCCATTTAACAGGCATGTGCCAAACCTGAATTTAATTTCCAAAAACAATTGTGCATTACTACATCTATAGGACCTTAGTTTAAAATGTGCTTAAAATATTGTATTAGTTGCTGAAGATTATACACTCAAATCTCTAAAAAAATCCTTGCTTAAATTTTAGATGCACAATCTGAATATTTAGCTTTAACTATAAATACTTGACTCTTCAGACATAGATTTTTAAATATAATCTTCAAAACCACCCTTACCCACACATTTTAAGTCTTCTGGTTCTTTCTGTTATCCCTATTCTCCTTTTACCCACCCTGTTGAAAAGACCTCTTAACTGGACACCATTCCTTTTCTTCCAGATAACTGATAAATGGGTGTCCCTTTCTTTACTTCTGAGTATTTGATGAACTAGTTTTACAGGGAACCATCCACAAAAATGATTATCTAAGATTTAAAATCCTTTGTTATGCCTAAAATCTTTTGAAACATATTTTTTAACATAAACATATGGTGAAATCTCATAAACATGTCTATTGTTATGAAGATCACAGAAAATAAATTAGTTTTCCCTTTTTCTAAAAGAAATGAAATTTGTTATGAACAGTTCTGACTGATTAATTTAAAATAATGTCTTTGTTTTAGTGCATATGTAATAGTCGGGAATGATTACTTTACGAAGACTTAAAAGTACATTTAAAATGTAAAATCAGCTTAGAAATACTGATTAAGAAAATGTAAAACAGAAGAGATGCATGTATTCCAGAATATTTAATGTATTCAGCAGGACAGCTGACTTGACCTTACTACAAAGATTTTGCAAATAAATCTCTGACAAATTTCAAGGTATATAAAAAATCTGTGAGTGATATTATTTATTCCTAAATTTAGTACTTTTAATTAGATATCTTCTGCATATCCAGTCTTTGCAATCTGACATGCAGTGGAAAAAATGTTCCACTTTCTTTAGAAAGATACTTAAGAATAGTGGGGAGGGGGGAGGCTTCAACTGTTTTTTGCTACATTTAGTTTCATGGATTTGCCTGGAAGGAGCAAACAGAGAGGCAGAAGGAAGAGAAGAGAGAGACCTTGGGGAGGGAATGGGACCCGAGAAGAGCAGGAACGGAGTATGGGCAGGGATACAGGCTGGGGACCTTGTCCCTTGAAACAGCAGTTTCACCCACCACCTATGCTTCTTGTCCTCCTTGTTCCAGAACTCCCAATTGTTCCAAGTCCTTGCTTTTCTACCTTGTTCCAGGTCTCAACTGATCTGTAGGGTGATGGGACATCCCAATATTAAAAGGGACCACCCTGTATTTAACTGAGGGGAGGAGAGGCTTCCTCGGACCAACAAAAAAGTCAGTGTCCTGACTTTTCCTTAAAAAATGGGCAAAGTGTCACTTATTTGCTGTCTTTTCCTCTTCCCCCTCCACCTGTACATGAGGTGGGCAGGGTTGAGTGGGGGGAGTCCAGCAGCCGATGATGGGGGTGGGTGTCATGGAAGATGGGTAAAAGCCCAGCTGGAGAAGGCAAGGCCGAGCCCTGCCCCTTCTGCCTGAGGCCCATCCCTGGATCCAAGCTCCGCCCGCCCCCAGCCTGATCTTTCCTGGCCACGTGGAGGGCTGTGGATGCCATCTATGGCCTCAGCCCAGTGGCCAGGGAGCAGGACTGCTGTGTCATGGCCCCATCCCTCCCTGGTGGCTGGGGAAGCCAGGCTGCTGTGTTGCCGCCTCAGCCTTCCCCCGCAACCAGGAAAGCTGGGCTGCCACACCACAGTCCCAGCCTTTCCCAGTAGCAGCCCTAGCCTTCCCATTTCTGGCCAGCACTAGTTGTGAGCTGCTGTGGTAGGTGAGGGCAAGCAGGTGCTCACCAGTGGCTAGTTACATGTTGCCTCTGCTGCCACCCATTGGCCCTTTATGTGCTCCCCCGTTCACTGTCCTCTCCCCTCTCCCGGTCATTTCTTTTATTGTTTTCAGTATGTTTTCTCTATAGTGCTTTTTACCTTAAGAATAAAGCAGAAAGAGCTGTGTGGTACTTATAACTTGACAATTACTCTTGCTAATCTCTGAACTGGAAGCCACCAGGAGCGCTTGAGTAGTCTGTCCCTGTTGGGGTAACACAGTGAAGGCAGGATTCTACAACCTGGACATGCCCCAGTCAGAAGGAAGGGAGAGATAGGTCTCCAACCAAGAAAGGCAATGGTTAAGGAGCTGGAAATCTGCAGGTGCCATGCTGGGCCAATGAGGGGGAATAAAGATTCATTTGCCTTGCAATGTGACACAGAGATACAAAATCAGCTACTGAAAATTTCAACTTTTCCATAGATCCTGTCAATGAAAATAAAGGTTGAAACTCTCTTAACTGGGATTCTTGGACCACGGATGTTCCGGGACTAGAAAGTCCCAGTGGAGGGCTAGCACATGGGAGCCCTGCAGGCTGGCAGGGCAGAGGGAGACCAATGTGCGGCAGTGGGGCTTCCTGTCAGGACAGTGGGAGCCCTACACATAATAGTGGAACTGCCCAGTAGCGGAGCAGGAGCCCAGACTGTGGAGATGGTGGGGCTACTGGGAGCTGCAGCTAGAAACCCATGCATGGAGGCGACAGGGCTGCTGGGTGCTGCAGTGGGTGCCAGCAAGGGGAGGAGGGAGCTAGCCAAAAGGTTAGTGATCAGGCCAGGGCTGCAAGGAGCTGGTGTCAGGGGGGCCAGAAATGACTTCCCCAGGTCCAGCAAAAATCTTGATCTAGGACTGGTCAGGTCCCTAGGGTGCCAGACCAGGGAGGTACAACCTGTATGTGCCTTTGAGATGCTCGAAGCTAATTTAGCACAGAAATATGCAGTTTGTCAAACCTTTTTCTCTGAAGATATTTGAAAGAAATAAATCTCTTAATGGTCACAGGTATGGTGATGTTGATCCTCCCAAAGAAAGGTTTCCACTTAAAGTCTATCCATCACTGGAGACATAACTGAATGTTTATTGGTTTTAGGCTAGGCACAGATGAAAAGCCAGTGGATTCTGCAGCAATTAAAATAAGTTGAACCAGCCTGCTGACAAAATATCTTCTAAATCAGTTGAAAAATATATCTTCTGCTTTCTGAACTCCCAGTGCTTCTCTTCCAAAAATGGATAAGGAATATAGATGTTTATTTTGTATGAATATGTTAAGTTCCTTTAATGTCTAAGCAAAATATGAAAAGAAAGTGTAGGATCAATCAAATTCAAAATGTCTATCTAATTTGATCTTCTTCCAATTAGAGGAATATTGTTATTTAAGCAGAAACAGGAACATATGATTCAAAATTAATAGTAGGAACCTTTGAAAAAGACAGATGTTTTCTGTTATGTATATTTACAGGTTATGTGGATTCACAGAGACGTAAGTCTGAGGCAGGGATATACGGGAGAGTTCCTAGACCCCGCTTGGCCTGATATTGGGATAACGTATGTTGTTACATTAAATCATAGCAAATGAATGGTTTTAATGCAAAAGTTAGTTGAAACTGACTGGTTTAGAGTAAGTTTTATATTGAGAGTTTGAGCTCCTTCAATCAGTAATCCAAAATTAAAGAGATACAAATTCTTGTGGAATGAAACCAAATAATATTTTCATTAAATGTAGGCCAAACATCCAGGTTTTGAGTCAGCTGTCAGATTAGCAGAACATTTCATACTTGACAGGTATGTAGCAACTAAAAATCTATTTGCATCTTTTTGTAGCATTATATTATGTTAACCATAGGAATAAAAGGTCTTGGAAAAGTAGCAGTAATAATACAAATAATAAGGCCAATCTGTGAGATTAGAAAAGCGTTTAGCTTTTTTTTTTTTTTGTGGTGAGTCACTGTGAATCTTTTAGTTAATGTCAGTTTTGATAATGTACAATGATTTTACTGTATCTGAGCCACATTTTACAAATGTAAAACTAAACACTGTTGATTTCTCAAGTGTACCTCCTACTCCAGTGGTCCCCAACGTGGTGCCTACGGGCGCCATGGCGCCCACCGAGTGATCAGGGCCAGCCCCGCCCCCGGGCGTGCGGACCATGGGCGGTGCCAGCCCCTGGGTGCACGGTGCATGAGCAGTGCCGGCCCCGGGCGTGCGGCGGTTAGGCAGCCCCACCCCCGGATGCGTGGCGCGAGGACTGTGCCAGCCCCGGGCGCACAGCACATGGGCGGCCCTGCCCCTGGGTGAGCAGCGCGAGGACTGTGCTGGCCCTGGGCTTGCAGCGTATGGGCAGTGCCAGCCCTGGGCACGCAGCACATGGGTGGCCCCGCCACCAGGTGTGCGGTTCATGGGCACTGCCAGCTCCTGGGCACATAGCACAGGTGCCGGCTCCAGGTATGCAGCGCATGGGCGGTGGCGGCCCCGCCACCGGGAGCATGGGACATGGGCTGTTCCGGCCCCGAGTGCGCGGCGTATGGGCGGTCCCATCTCTGGGCATGCAGCGCAGTTGTGGCACCAGCTCCGGGAGTGCAGTGTATAGGTGGCACCAGCTCCCAGCACACAGCGTATGGCTGGCCCCGCCCCCAGGCACGTGCGCAGCCCTGCCCCCGGGCGCATATGTGGCCCCGCCCCGGGTGCCTGGTGTGTGAGTGGCCCCGCCCCCGGGCGCCCAGCAGCCCCAAAAGGTTGGGGACCACTGTCCTACTCTATGGCTCTTGAGACCCTGAACCAAATTCAGTATAAAGCAGTATACACTGCTTGGTTTCCAGCTGAAACAGACAAAATGGTAGAGTATTAAATACAAAGAAAAAAAATTGAATTTAATGTTTTTGAAAATGGGCAAAATCCTAATGTAAAAACATGTGCAGGCTTTCTTAATAACACTTTACATTTAAGCAATTGCTATATTTGCTACAGTGCTAATGTAAGATGGTAAGGGATGTGATCTGAGCAGGCATGAATAGAAAACAAAAAGCAAAAGGAGATGGCTTTGACTGAAGCAAGAAGTCAAACCACTAAGCTTTAAAAAATAATAAAAAAAACCCTGCAACAGAATAACTGACCCCTTTGGAGAGCTAGTGGAAAGAAAGCAGGGTCTGGCATCATGATACATAACATGTTTTCCTTTGGATTTATCCCACTTTATGACAATTCCTGCCACTGATAAGAGGTAGAATGATGAACTGGAACAATTTTGTCTTCAACAATGATTTGCTATAGTAAAATAGCGAACAATAGAAGTCTTCGTCTCCTTCTCCCTTCCCCCACAAAAAACACACATTGTATGATCCTCATTCAATAAGTTTGTAAAAAGAGATAAAACCAATAGGTGCCTACAGGATTTGGTAGAGGAATTCCTTCCTGACCCAAATTTCCACTAGTTCACAAAGGCAATTTGACAAACAATGTCTCAGTGACATAAGCTAGAACAGTGGTCCCCAACGTGGTGCCGTGGGTGCCATGGCACCCGCCGGGGCATTTATGTGTGCCCGCCGAAACATCTGGGCTAGCCCCGCTCCCGTCCCATGTGTGGTGCCTGCCCCAGGCGCATGGCGCATGGGCAGCCCCTGCTCTGGGCGCGCGGCACATGCGCGGTGCTGGCCCTGGGCTCAGGGCATGTGGGTGACCCCTATCTCCGGCATGCAGCACATGAGCAGTGCCGGCCTCAGTCACAGGGCGCGTGGGTGGCTCCTGCCCCAGGCGCGCGACACATGCATGGTGCCAGCCCTGGGCTCAGGGCGCATGTGTGGCCCCACCCCCGGAAGCGCGGCGCGTGAGCAGCCCCGTCCCGCCCCGACGCCCGGCACGTGAGCGGCCCCGCCCCCGGGTGCTCGGCAGCCACGAAAGGTTGAGGACCACTGAGCTAGAGGATTCTTTCTTCAGCATAACAGTATTCTCTGGAAATGTGCCAAAATCAATAGGTTCTTATATTGGGAAAGGAAATTTCTGAATATAATCTGTTATTAGAAGCTATGTCAGTGTATTCATAACTGGGGAAGGTTGGGAGGAGAAAGAAGAATAAAATACTAAGATAGAGACCAGGATTTTACCTATTTTTGGGTACCAAAAAAATAATGTACTTGCATGTTAGGTAAATTCTTCCACCAGAATACATAGCATTTAAGATATATAAGTTTAATAGAGTGACTGACCCTTTCACAGCACATTTTATAAGCCTATTTACAATATTTTTCAAGATAGATGCCATGGAATAAGTGGAGTTAATAAACTATCATGCCTTGTATCTATCTCTGATTTTGTCTGCTTTCAGGAAAGGATTGTACGCTCCCATACAGAAAATGCAGTGTTGTGCAGTTGTTATGTCAATTTGATTTGGTTTTACATTGTTATTTTGCATAGTTAGGTTGGTGTACTCAATTACTCCCACAGTAGTGCTAGGAGCACTCATGGTAATTCAGCTAAATGGAAAATGCTGCATTTGTGTCATATAGAAAACACAACATGTGCTGAATTATGCTGTTTGCAAAATGTTTATGAAAGAGATTTTTAAAAGGTAGGTGAATTTGGGTGAACTGATCAGCTAATATTAGTCCTGAGCTTTGATGGTTACAAAGCAAAATTCACAGGCTGGAATTTCATTAATTTCAATTGGGGAATTTTGTTGTACTATATCCATCAATCTGACCTAGAGCACCTCAGCCTTATTTCACAATGAGATAAATCCAGAGAGGTGACTGAACATCTAAAACATAGATTTAAGTTTACCCATTAGAATTGGGCTAAATGTAGATGATGTTTCTTAATAGTTAGTGTGATTTGTAAAGTATATTATTGCTAGAGTTCTAAACTTTGGAACTCACTCTTGTATGGAAAGCAAACCACAGCGCCGGGGGAAGTACACATATGTCCCCGCATAGAACTGAACATTTTTTCAGACTCATGGATATTAGAAAGACAGAGGGCCCATCACTGTCAGTTGCCAACCACATATTCAACACAGCTTTTAGAAGAAGTGGAGAACCCACAGAAGCAATATACAAAGAGAACCACTTTCTCTGTTCTCAATATACAAAGAGAGCCATGTACATGTTTTGTTAGTCTATAAAGTGCTACCAGACCATTTGTTGTCACTTTCTCTGTGTTAACCTTTCTTTCTCCTTCAAGAATTGTCACTGCAAAATACCACCTTGTGAGATTAAGCAGTATGAACCCCTAGGAGAAAGAAGGGTGAAGATTCCTAATTTAGTTATGAATGAAGAAAAGGCATCCTTCAGGAATACAGGCGCCAATGAACCAATCATTCAGATAGACATACAATTCAAATTACCCAAAGTGTGCAGCTGTCACAGATAAGCATTTAATTGAAGATGGCAACTCTTCCCTATCAAATTGGGCATCAGATATAATAGCTGCAATCAATGAGTTAGTGCTAAATAAAAGCATGCAGGGCTGCCCTTCAAATTTCTGATATAGTTTCCCTATTAGTGTCTCTTTAAGAAGTTACAATATAAAGTGGAGGCAATGTCCCTGCATTGTTGAGACCCTGTGGGTGAAACTAGCCAACAAAGAGCACAGCCTCAATGAGTGCCTGTCTTTTAAGGTCTGAAAGTAGTGGGCTTACTAGTCAGTCATAATATCTACAATCAATATTTAATATTTATATTGTAATAATGCTTAGTTATCCTAATCGATTTTAGATTCTCATTGTGCTATGATGAATATGCACATAAGAAGATGCATTTTTTGTTTACAAAAGGAACAAGGCTTCTAGGATTGACATTTATACAAAATTGGAAATCTCAGCACCATCAATGGAATGCCAGTCATAGCAGAGGATGAGGGAACAGAGACAATGGGTAAGACACACGTAGATAGGACCCACAGTCATTCCCAGCTTCAACAAAACAAGGAATTATCATCTCACTTTACTTCTAAAGGTTGAACCTTTGTGGTCTGGGACTCCCTGGTCTGATGATATCTGTAGTCCAGCAGGACCATGGATGCTGGAGCAGAGAGCCCCAGCAGCAGAGGTTGCCAGTGGCTGGGAGAGGAGCTAGCTGGCAGGGCCAGTAGGGCAGCTGAGCTCGCAGGCCAGTGAGGTAGCAGATCCCCTAGGGCTACAGAGCCTGTGAGGCCACAGAACTCGTACCTGGCAGGTGGGGCCATGAAGCTGGCAGGGCCACCAGAGCTATTGGACCACGGGCAGCATAGGCTGGTGGTCAGGGAGAGAAGTCTAGCAGGGAGGCTGCCCTACACTGCTGACCTCCTCTAGTCCAGCAAACTCCTTTCCAGGACCAGTCAGGTCCCAAGGGTGCTGGACCAGGGAGGCCCAACCTGTACTTTAAAACTAAAATTTCTTATTAAAGGAAAGGAATCCCTAAATCATTTAAGAATGTGGGGGATGGACACACAAGAACAAATGGTCCCCGGTAGCCACCACTTTCCAGAAGATTAAGCACCAATGGTGCAATGGGTAAAAGCATTGCAGAATTGGAATCTGCAGAGACAATTCTCAAAGAATAAGATAATCATAACAACCCAGACCAATGAGAGAGAGATATTTTTCAATTCACACCTCCTTATGCTGAAGAGCATTCAACTTTCAGTCTCATGCTTAACTTCACACTGGGTTAAACTAATGCAAAACAATTCTCACACAGTCATATTTTCCTATAGGAACATAATAATTTCATGTAACTGAATTCATATACGACAAAAAAGAACAGGCCAAGTCAATCTTTGGAGTAACTACATGAACTTCAGCTGAGTTATTCTGGGGACAAATTTAGCATAAATATAGAATGAAAAAGTCTCTAATGTGACAAAGGAATACTGATCTGACAAAAGAATGCTACCACAGAACTATTAAATGCATTAGGCAGTGGTTATCCATAAAAGTTTATTGGTTGCTGTTGAAAATAGGTTTATCTCCTGTTTGGGTCGTTCTAGTTGTTCTGTCTAGTAAATATAGGAAAGTGTAGATAGGACTGCAAATTCTGAAATAAAGTTGTTTATGTAAGACAAGATTGTCAAGTTTTTAAGAAAATCCCTGTAGATTTATTTTAATTTAGTCACTCAGTACTTTAACTGCTATTAACATATCTTGTTGCCCAATTTCATAATATACTTATTCTAAAACAGAATGTAAGGAGCATTTAACATTAATGTGAATTCCCTCAACACAAGCAAATTAATGATAAATAATACAAATGCTTTCCATTTCTATAGAAGATCTTAAAGTGCTACATAAATATTTAATATAGTCTCACAAGGCAGTTAAGAATTATTATCCCTTAGTGTTACAGAATGTAGAACTGAGGCTTGCAGAGTTTAAATGATTTGCTCACAGTCACATAGCAAGTCTGTGGCACATCCAGGGATAAATCCCAGAACTCCTGAATCCCAATCTACAAGACCATCCTACCTCTTATTGTACATTAAAGCATCACAGCTCCTTTATCCCAGTTCTACCGTTTCCAAACATCACAGCCCTGCATCAGATTAAATCACAAATAAACTTGCACACAGTGGGCCAAATTCTGCACTCAGACATACCAGTAATACTTAAAGATCAGTATTAGCATCAGCCATCTAAAAAATGGAGATCCCATTTCCTCTGTTTTCCCCCACAATTTTACCACAGGGACAAACAGCAGTAGGGATCTGTGTGCCACAACAATTTTCACCTTGCTGTATCATACCACACAAGCTACCATGAAAGAGAACAAAAGCAGCAACAACAAAGGGAGCCTTAGTACAAGCATCCTCGGTTATTGGTCGGTTTTTACTTCTGCTCCTGACTTCTCTAGGCCTAGTGTACACCTAAAACTTAGATCAGCCTGGCTATCTCTTTGGATATGTCTAAACTACATGGCTCCGTCAACAGAGCCATGTAGATGAGGTTTCTAGGCATAGGGAAATGAAGCAACGATTTAAATAATCGCCGCTTCATTTACATCAAAATGGCTGCCGCGCTGTGCTGATCAGGGCGGCACAGGGCGGTAGGCTGGACGCTCTGCGGTTGATAAGGGCACAGACTACCGCCCTGTGCCACCAAACAGCTGATTTTGATGTAAACGAAGCAGCATTATTATTTTGTACTTTTTCGAGTACACTAATCTACATGGCTCCGTCGACAGAGCCATGTAGTTGAGACGTACCCTTAGAGACCTGGTCTACACTAAGGAGTTTAGGTTGACTTTAGCCACATCAGGTCAATTTTCTAAACAGAGTGCACACTACTAAGCCCATACTGGCCACCGTAAGGGCTACTAAAGTCGATTTCAGCACTCCTGGTTTTCACAAGAAGTAACACTAAATTTGACCTTGCGTGGTTGACTTTATGGTAGTGTAGACAAAACATTGTGAGAGTAAATGTTCTTGGCCTCTGGGAACCATCTGACCCCCAGGTTCCATGTAGCTTGCAGAATTCACTCAGGTTCTTGGCTGGCTCCTAGTGACACCTTTCAAAATCTGTTATGTAAGAGTGAGGTTAGGCATCTACAATGCCAATATAAACCCAGGAAAGGCAATAAAGTAATGGCATAGTAATCCTAGAAGACCAAGCCTTAGGAGATACACCCGGAAGTTATGTGCAGGCCATTGTGTGAAGGGCCCTGGCCCCCACTACCCTGCCATCTATTCAAACTCCTTTCTCCTCCCTCCTTCCCCAACCCCCACCCCCACCCTGCTGCATGTAAAAGGGACTGAGACTTTGAAACCCTGCATTTTTAGGCCATGAGTCCACGACCGCACTGACCTTGGTTAGGCAGCTGTTTTCATCACTCTCCCTTTCCCAGCCAAAAAGCACTGTTTCCTTCATTCCACCAGCCAGTGAACCCCCCTCACACATTTTGAGGTGCAGGGTGGTCAGCTCAATACCTAGTTCATCACAGAGCAGGCCACACTGGCAGAGTGGAGTAGCTAGACGGGCTGGGCCTCCTCTGCTCCCACTCAGCTCTCTTTTATTTTGTTCTCATACTAGACCTGCTTGAGTCTGGGGAATGCTATAAATACCCTTGTAGGCTTTTTGGAGGGAACAGCCGATCAGACATAGGAAAACTAGTAAGAAAACAGAAACAAATTAGAACACAGATGACAGATAAGATGATAATCACTGCAGCTGGGAGAGTGTGGGCACTGAGCTCGCCTCGTCTACAGATATTTTAACAATTACTGAAAGGCACTGTGGGTAATTCTGGAAGGAAACTGAATGACTCATTTGATGCTAAAATAGATGCTGCTGCTGACTTTTGAAACCCTGGCTACTAAAGTTACAGTTAGGATGCTGGAGGCCCAGTTCTGCATTGTGATCATAGAAAGGAAGCTGGAAAGGACTCTAATACTACTAGATGTAGGAGAGGCTGTGGCATGTACAGTAATTTCAGACACACATGGTGGAGTTGTTCTGTTAAAAATTTTCTGGACAGATGTTTGTTCCAAGATCACCATAATGTCACAGGCTAACTAACACTGGACCCTGCCCCATTTCTGTTATGCTGATGGGCTTTTAAGATGTTGAGTGCCGTCTACAGAACATTAAACCACCTTGTTCATGCAGCACTGTATAAAAAAGCCTCAGATTGCCTTCCTATGATAGTACTCAGCCAGACATCTAGAGGCTGGATGATTACGAATTTGCATGAATTCTAGATCTTTGTGAGGCTGTCGCCCATTTTCTCTCACCCTTTCTGTCTCTGTTTACTAATGCTCTCTCTGTTCTTGTTACCTAACTTCAACATGCTTTATAACAGTGTTATAAGAGTAAATAGTTGTGCATTAGAAAAACTCTTAAGAAACATAAGAAAAAGAGGATTGTCTCAGACATTTAGAATATTCGCAATATCTGTTGTATGTTAGGGACTTTACTTGACATACTTTTCACATTAATCTATTTTGTTACATTTTTTTTCAAAGACGCTTTAACTGGGTTAACAGAGAAAAGTGCTGAAGATAATACGAATGAAATTCTAGTTCGTAAATATCCATTTGGACTGAAAAGTGACCTCGGTACATTTGGAAATGACCAAGGGCATGATCTTACACTCTGGCCCCAATCCAGCAAAGCACTTTAAGCACTTGAGCAGTTTCATTGAAGTCACTAAGTGGACAGTGATATGGATTTTTGATCTCAATGTAAATGACACAGCATACTAGAGCGCAGGATATCAACTCCTTCAGAGAACTGATACTACTTTAACTCCTGTAAATAGAAAAGAAGTTTATGAGGAATGGAAGAAGTGGGGATACTCAAACCCTTTATAAAAGTAGGTACAGTGGTCTTGAGTCACAGAAAGAGTTAAGAAGCACAGAAATCTAAGAAAATGCTTTATCTACACTGTTGATCTAAAGTCTGAACAAACTTATTCTAACGAATTCCATATAAAGCATAACATATTGTTAACACAGGGTCATTATTTTAAGAACTTGGCTGTCTTCATATTTATGTCCAGAATTTATTTGCTTAATCATTTTTTCCACAACCATTTAATATTTAAGTATGTTTTCATAAAATATAGCAGTAATAAATATAGTCTGCAGTCAGCCGGGAATATGTTGTACATATACAGGGTAATCCAACTCATAAGTTTGCCTTCTTGAATTTCACATTGTGTTCAGTGAACCTTTGAAGAACTGCATAAAAATGCAAATTAGTACAAACATTCTGAATATTCTTATTTGACAAGCCTAAGCAACCTTTAATTAACCATATTATTAAGAGGCCCTGTGATTCTAAGAAGCCCTTCAAAGCAGGTTATCACAGAGTAATTTTATCATCATAATCCATATGCAATATTCAATTTTTTACATCCCAAGCACATATGCCAATTCGGGAAGATTAAACAAAAGCTCGTATCAACCCTAGCATTCCTCTGCTTGGTTTATTTTATTTTGAAGCTGTTCCTTTGTGACTTTACAAAACAGACTTTCACATTTTAAAAGAAACTAGTGGAAGACCAACCATTGACATAACCCAATACATTGTTTGAAATGGGGTATGTGGACTGTGTCCAGCTTTTCTGTTAACTTAAAACATAATTTTTTTTGTTAGGTCTTCATAGAAACATGAAGAATTTTGTGTTTGGATAACCATTTAGGACCAACTCCTGGGCGGCTGTGTAAAGATCATGTCAATTAGCTTCATGCAGTGCATGCAGACTGAAGCAGAGCAAATTCTTCCCCTAGGGTGAGGAGCATCAGAACAGCTGCTCTGTAGCCATCACTACAGTCCACAGGCAGTAGGAGTCACAGCTGCTATGCATTACTTTAAACAGGAATTTGGGGCAGTAGATCCATCCACAGACACAGTGACCATGTCTCCCATTCCAGAATTTCCTTCTTCTTGTCCCAAACCAACCAACCCCAAATCCCCACAACTAAAAATTACCATTCAGAATTGCTCTATAGGGAAAAAGGAGAGCAGAATCCTCAGTATGGACATTCTGCAGCCTTCTCAAACAATAAAATTGTGCTGTGCTGGAGGACAGAATTTGCCACATCTTAAAGTTATGGCATCTTAACTGTACTCAGAAAATGTGTGCATATCTACTCCATGTGCAAAAGGCACATATGTATTTACACATTATGTTTTGTGATTGTACCAGAGGCATAGAAAATTTAAATGTGCCTCTTCAGCAAATAAAGATCAACTTATCACTTGATCTTATTCCCTCAAATTTTGCTTCTCAATACTAATCCCCAGGAATAATCAACCACCTAATGTCCACTGCTTCTCAAGAGCTCTGTCTTCATAGCAGAGACCTTCTCTAGCATATATCGCTTCTAGGTATTTAATATTAAGTATAACCCTACTGTTTAATCTATAAACCTCCTTTTCAAAATCTTGACATTTTCCCCCACTTATCTGACCACCTATCCTTAAACCATATCTTGGATTGTATTTCCACTCTGATTTTCACAATACAAACATTGTGATCCATTGTAAGCATGGATGACATATATCCTTTACAAGCCGGCCAGTCTATATGATCAGGTTATAATAGCAAGCCAGAATACAGTTAGATGGGTAGAATAAAATATACTATTTTAAAAGCACGTCTGTTTTAACTAAGACTTTATACAAAGCACATGTGTTTACAAAAAACACTGATTGTCTTTGTTAATTCTTATAATGATTTTGACAACACTGTTCACAGGGAGATAAAAATAAGTAAGATCACAGTTTTTAGACTGATTAAGCAGAGAGTGGCACATGAAGATTCCTGAAAAGAAAAAACAGCACATGTTTACAATCAAAGACTATTAGGAAGGTATATTGCTGAGATTTAAGTGTATGGAACTCCTATGTGACTCTCACTAAAATAACCAAAGAATATCTGTTAAAGGCTGAGATAAGGGCATGTGTCAAACTGAGACATTCAAGAAGCTTTTGCTCAGATTTGGGTTCTCTAGATAAGCTGATGACCTTGAGAGCTCTCACAGTCTGCATCTGAAGCAGCAAGCATTCATAACCTCATTAAAGGATTTTAACTTTATTTTCTGCAAGCTTTAGTCTGCAATCATCCACAAAATAAGGAACAGATAAGTTCTACAAACTCAGAACACAAAGGCTCTTCCCACAGTGTAGTTAGCTTTCTTTGGTACATACAAAGTGGGGGAAATGCAAGCTTTGTAACATGACTAAGACATTCTTTTCAAAAGCAATGGAAAATGCTTTGGAACTTTCACAGCATTCAAACATGTAACACAGGGCTATTCAACACATGGCCCATGGACTGCATGCAGCCCGCGGCCTGTTTGTTTGCAGCTCATGGGTGGGAGCCAAAACAAAAAAAAATAGTCAATATAATGGCCTTCTGTTGATATGTGTTTTAGTAGTTAAGTTCCTGGACTGTCATTGCTCATTAAAAGTGCTGACCTAAGGGTGGAAATTGGGTAAATATTGCATTTTATTAATATCAGCAGAACTGACTTAAACGGGGCCTGTGCATTGTGTAGTCTTGCTTTAATCTTTGTGTTCATGCCTATCAGTGTGAAAGAAGCGATCTGCATATGTTTGCATATATATTTGCATGTATATGCAACCACACTTAAGTTACGGCCCTCGGCATGTGCTGTGAGTATCATTGTGGCCCCCGGGGCTTCCAAAATTGAGTAGCCCTGATATAACACCTGCTGACAAAAAACAACCTAGAAAAGGGAGGAGCACACCTTTCAAAGAGAAGAGAATGCTTGTTAGGAACAAAGGGGGGAGAGGCATGTTTTTCTTTTGTTTGTGTCAGAGGGTATGTCTACACTACCATCCTATTTCGAACTAGGGTGGTTAATGTAGGCAACCGAAGTTGCAAATGAAGCCCGGGATTTGAATTTCCCGGGCTTCATTTGCATCTTGCCGGGCACCGCCATTTTTAAATCCCCGCTAGTTCGGACTCTGTGCCCGCGGCTACACGTGGCACGGAGTAGGTAGTTTCGCTTAGGCTTCCTATTCCGAACTACCGGTACACCTTGATTAGGAAGCCTAATCCGAACTACCTACTCCGTGCCGCGTGTAGCCGCGGGCATGGAGTCCGAACTAGCGGGGATTTAAAAATGGCGGCACCCGGCAAGATGCAAATGAAGCCTGGGAAATTCAAATCCCGGGCTTCATTTGCAACTTCGGTTGCCTACATTAACCACCCTAGTTCGAACTAGGGTGGTAGTGTAGACATACCCAGAATGAGCAATAGGGTTGCCAGATGGTTTAACCAAAAACACCAAACACCCCTCCTCCCCAAAAAAAGGGGAAGACCAAAGTTGTTGAGCAAAAAAATCCCCGAGAGTTGTTAAGCAACAAAAATATATTAAAAAAAAAAAAACGCTTTTGAGGCTTTTTGGCCAGGAAAAAATCAGAAAATACCAGACATTTTAGGTGTGTGGTATTTTCTGAATTTTTTAACCCGACACCTGGCAACCCTAAGCAGATAGTTTGCTATGTAATTCAAGAAAAAAAAAGTACGTAATTTTTATACCTTGACTATGGAAAGTGCAATATCAACTAGTCAACAGATGCAGCTGGCACTCAGCAGTATCAGGGCCTCACAAATATCCCGATGAAAAAAGTACATGGCTAGTTCCTAATACAGCATGTCATGGCATTTTTCATCCTCATGTTAATTAAAAGGACACTAAATATCAGAAGCATTCTGGACACTTCGCAGACAACCGAGAAGGTTACCACTTCAAAAATGTTACAGATGCAGTACTATTACTCAAATTGCAATTGTAATCTCTTCATATTGTATATTTACATATTTCAAATGATTTTCCCAGCCTCAGTGTGTGTGTATGGTATGTACAGAAATAGAAAAATAAAAATCACCTGGAGCAAAGACTGTATGTAAAGACTTACTCATTTTAATGTGTTTTAGTTGATTAATAAATAATTTCGAGCTAAAAACATCTTAAGGTTTTCATGAATATACATCATGACAAGATAATTCTGGCTGAAAATAGTGAAGAGGTTTGTAATAGTCCCCTGGCTCTTTGCAAGAGCAAAGGAAATTTCACGACCATGAGAATATATACAGTTCTGGTACAATACATCTTCTATTGGTACCAATGCTACAAATTTACTGTGTACATTTTGCAACCTTAAGGTTTTGTCCCAAAACCATTACTTTATGCAAATTATTCTAAGACTACTTTTCTGAGTGTCGGGGGGCCGGGCCGACAGCTTCTGCAGGCCCCAGGCAAGGTATTTAGGGTCTGGCTCTGTGCCCCCAGAAGAGGTGGGGTGTTGGGCAGAAAGAATGGAGTCGGGGCAGCCAGCCCTCAGTGCCACCCGGAGCATAGTGCTGGCCACCCCCAGCCCTCAGAGCCACATGGAGCATGTGGAGAGATGTTCCAGTGGCGATTTGAAGGGCCTGGGACTCCAGCTCCCTGCTGCTGCTACAACAGCAGCAGTGTTGGCCAGGAACTCTGGATCCTTTGGAAACACTCGGGCAAAACTGCCCCATTTGCCTCCCACCCATTGGCAGGCCTGCTGAGTACAGATTACTTACATAAGCTTTTGCAGGAGCAGGGCCTTAGTTTACAGATTTGTATCATAGGGTAATAATAGTCAAAAGGTAAAAATACAGAACATAAAAACCTTTGTTTCAGAAGCTGAACTGAAGTTATACAGCGCTTTTAAATGCAAACAACATACTACCCTGTACTATAGAATTATAATTCCCCAAAGTTTAAAATATTTTTATATTCATGACAGTAATGTTTTTTATATGACAAATATTTTCTTAAATCTTTCTTTATTCACGAGCATGTCTTCCTAAAACTGGCTGTGCACCTCCTACATTATCAGTTCTTAACTTGTCAAAATCATTAATTGAATCTTTGATTAGAAAGTTGGATTTGATTGCACAACACATTGGGGCCATTCTTTCCATGAATTAAAATCAAAGCTGTTTTTAAAATGATTTCTATGTAGACATTGATACGAGGTTCTGAAACAAAAGGACAGACTTTCTTTTCAATTGTTTAATTTTGCTGATGAGCCAATATTTTCCTGTGGTCTCTTGTGACATTATATCTTCCTTCAGTGAATTTCACTAAGTATTTAATTGCAAATAGAGGCAAATCTGTTTTTTCTTCTAAATAATAGACCACTAAATGAGAATATCTAATCATGTGCATTATTTATATGAATATATATCATTTTGTGCTGGAAATCTCTCTGTATATTACTTAATTTCTCTTCACAAGGTATTTTGAAGAACAGTGGTTACTCTTAACTTGTCTATTGGTTGATATCACAGTTTTTTAAAATATTTGGGTATGTCTACACTGCAAAGTTAATTCGAAATAAGAGCCGTTATTTTGAATTATCTTTAATAGTGTCTATACATGCAAACCGCTATTTTGAATTTAATTTAATGCAAATTTGGTAAACCTCATTCTACGAGGAGTAACGCTAAATTCGAAATAGCTATTTCGAATTAAGTTCTGTGTAGTGGACCTAGTGGCTACTCTGGGCACAACCAGGAAAACTTACTCTCCTCTCCCCCAGCCCCGGAGCCATTAAAGGGGTAGACCCTAGCCACAGTGCCTGTGCCAGCTCCAAGCCTGCCAGCCCAGAGCCAGCAGTGGCCACTGGGGCTCCTGACCCAGTGGCACCAAAACATGAGCCAGCAAGCCACTGGCAGCCAGCCCTCCACCGCTCCCCAAGAGCAGCCTGCCAGCTGGAGAAGATGGGTGCCTTCCTGGTCCAGGGTGGGATCATGGACCTTATTCAGGTTTGGGAGAGAATACCTCCAATATGCATGATCTCCACACTAGATGGAGAAACTCAGCCGTCTATGGCAGGATAGCTGCCAGCCTGGCCACGAAAGGCCACATGCGAACCCAGGAGCAGGTTAGCATGAAAGTCAAGTTGGTCCGGCGAGACCCCCAGCCCTGAGCTTCCCCTCCCCCTTCTTCCCCTTGCTTCCCCCTTCCAGCTCTCTCCTCCCAGGTTTCCCTTTCTCCTCTCCCTTTCCCCTCCCACCTCCTTTTCCCAGTCTCACCAGAGGTTCACCCCCCCACCCAGTTTTGTTCAATAAATCCAGTTTCTATTTTTGAACATACGTGTCTTTTATTTGACATCAGGAAGGGGGCTACGGAGGAGTAAGTGGAAGGACATGAGGGAGGAATGGAGCATGAGCCCCCAGTGGGGAGGACCAGGGAGGCTCTGAGGGCTCCTTGGGTTGGACGCTCTCCTTCAGGGCTTCCTGGATCCTGACAGCCCCCTGATGGACCCCCTGGATGGCAGCCTGCATCAACTGCAGCTGGCCTGATGGTAATGACCCTACTAGATGCACCAGCATGCACAGGGCAGCTCTGGCTCCATGTGGCCGAGTGCTATGGTGTCCTGAGTGGAGGCACTCAGGGCACTCCAAGACAGGACTGCTTTGCTGTCTCTCATCGAGGTAGACAAGCAAGCGGGGAACTCTGAGAACTGTCTGTCCGGGGTGGGGGTAGGGTCCCTTTAAGTACAGAGCTCAGTTAGCCTCAGGCAGCAGCCTCACACACTAAGTCCTAACCTGATGCCCTGCTGGCACTGGCCTTAACTTCGGTTCAGGGTCCACTCAGTGTGGACGTACTATTTCAAAATAGCAAAACGGTATTTTGAAATAATGCATCTATACACAAAAACTATTTCGAATTAGCTTAATTTGAATTAACTATTTCGAATTAAGTTAATTCAAAATAATGCTGTAGTGTAGACATACCCTTAAATTTGGCTATGTCTACACTGGCAGCTTCTTGTGTAAGAACTCTTTTGCGGAAGAGTTCTTGTGCAAAAACTCTTCCACAAGAGAGTGTCTACACTGGCATGTGCATTTGCACAAGAGATGTACTTTTGCGCAAGAGCATCCGTGCCAGTGTAGGTGCTCTCTTGCGCAAGAAAGCTCTGATGGCCATTTTAACCATAGGGCTTTCTACACTGGTCTCTTGCACAAGAACAGTTGCACAAGAGGGCTTATTCCTGAGCGGGAGCATCAGAGTTCTTGCACAAGAAGCACTGATTTCATACATTAGAACGTCAGTGTACTTGTGCAAGAACTCGCAGCCAGTGTAGACAGCAGCAAGTTTTTGCACAAAAGCGAGTGCTTTTGCGCAAGATCGCACCAAAGTGTAGACAGCCTTAGATAATAAGAACTGTCCATCATTGCAAAAAATATCAGTTCTGGGGAAAAAAAAAAAACCCTCAACACAAACTACTTACAATCTACCACAGTAAAAGGCAATATTTTAAAGTTGCTTGAAAAACGAAAATGTCGAGAAGTTGTAAGATATGTTAGATCCACTTCTAAGGCCGACAAATTCGGCCTTTTATTATATGCTGAAGCAAAAATCTATCCAATCCAAAACATTTCATGTTTTAAAAAGCCAACTTAGAGACAGAAAAGGTCTTCCATTTAAAAAGTAGATAATTATAAATCTAGCAATGTTCGGATGGATGGATGTTCCAGGACCAGAAAATCTCAGGGAAGAGCTAGCACATGGGAGCTCTGCAGGCTGGCAGAGCAGTGGCAGAGCAATGCATGGTGGCAGGGCAGTGGAACTGCCCAATAGGGGAGCAGGAGCGTAGTGCATGGAGGCAGCAAGGCTGCTCGGTGCTGCAGTGGGAGCCCCGTGTGCAGAGGCAGCAGGGCTGCCAGGTGCTGTAGGTAGAACCTGGTGCACAGAGATAGTGGGGCTGCTGGGTACTGCAGCGGTGGCCAGTGAGAGTGGAGCACCAGCCGGGAAGCCAGCGATTGGGCCAGAGCTGAAGGGGGCTGGTATCAAGGGGGAAGGAAATGACCTCCCCTGGTCTGGCAAAATCCCTCACTGGTCAGGTCCCATGGGTGCCAGACCAGGGAGGACCAATCTGTAATTTATACTTGTAATGAAAAGGCAAATCGCTCAAGATTCTGCCAATGCTGGTTTCTCATTTTCTAATTTACTCATGTACAACATTTCAGCAGATATGATTTCTATTGAAGTCCAGTTTTTTTGCACAATTCCATCTGTGTTAATTGAGGCACGAGAAAGTTAAATGACTTGCCGAAGGTCATACACGGAGTGAGTGGCAAAAGTAAAATCCCTGCAAGCTGCATGGAAACTTTTCAAAGACAACATGAGAAAGGCCCAATTGAAATGTATACAGCAAATTAAAAAAACACAGTAAGAAAACCAAACAAGGGCCACTGTGTCTTAACAACAAAGTAAGAAGCAGCAAGAGATAAAAAGGCATAATTTAAAAAGTGGAAATTAAATTCTAATGAGAAAAATAGAAAGGAGCATAAACTCTGTCAAACTAAGTGTAAAAATATAATAAGAAAACCCAAACAGGAGTTTGAAGAGCAGCTAGCCAAAAAAATAAAAAAGTAATAGTAAAATGTTTAAGTACATCATAAGCAGGAAGCCTGCTAAACTGCCAGTGGGGCTCCTGGATGATTGAGATGCCAAAGGAGCACTCAGAGATGATAAGGTCATTGCACAGAAACTCAATAAATTCTTTGCTTCGGTCCTCATGGCTAAGGATGTCAGGGAGATTCTCAAACCTGAGCCATTCTTTTTCAGTGACAAATCTGAGGAATTGTTCCAAATTGAGGTGTCATTAGAGGAGGTTTTGAAACAAATTGATAAACTTAACAGTGACAAGTCTCTGGAGCCAGATGGCATTCACCCAAGAGTTCTGAAAGAACTCTAATGGGAAATTGCAGATCTATTAACTGTGGTTTGTAACCTATCCTTTAAATCAGCTTCTGTAACTAATGACTGGAAGATAGCTAATGTGACGCCGATATTTAAAAAGGGCTTGAGAGGTGATCCTGGCAATTACAGACCAGTAAAATATAGTTGAGAATAGAATTGTCAGACACATGAATGAACATAATTTGTTGAGGAAAGTCAACATGGTTTCTGTAAAGGGAAATCATGCAGTGGCAGTCAAAAAAAAAACCAAACAGAATGTTAGGGATCATTAAAAAAGTGATAGAGGATAAGACAGAGAATATCTTATTGCTTTTATATTAAACCATGATACACCCACATCTTGAATACAGGCAGTCCCCGGGTTACGTACAAGATAGGGACTGTAGGTTTGTTCTTAAGTTGAATCTGTATGTAAGTCGGAACTGGCGTCCAGATTCAGACACTGCTGAAACTGACCGCCAGTTCTGACTTACATACAGAATCAACTTAAGAACCCCAGGCGTCCCCAAGTCAGCTGCTGCTGAAACTGATCAGCAGCTGATTCCAGGAAGCCCGGGGCAGAGCAACTCTGCCTGGGGCTTCCTGTAGTCAGCGCTGGTCCGTTTTAGCAGAAGCTGACTTGGGGACGCCTGGGGCAGAGCAGCTGGAGTGCTACTGGACCAACCCAGCAGCATCCCATCTGCTCTGCCCCAGACGTCCTGATTCAGCCGCTGCTGAAACTGACCAGCAGCGGCTGAATCAGGACCTGGGGCAGAGCAGCTGGGGTGCTGCCGGGTTGGTCCAGTAGTGCCCACGGGCGCTGCAGGACCAATCGGCAGCGCCCCAGCTGCTCTGCCCCAGAGTCCAAAACAAAAGCCTGGTCTGCTGGGGGGGGAGCACACTAGCTGTGCCCCCCCCCCCCCCCCCCCCCCCCCCCCCCCCCCCCCCCCCCCCCCCCCCCCCAGCAGACCAGGGACACGGGGAGCAGAGCCGCAGCGGCAGCGGGGTGCCGCGCCTCTGAGGCTTTGCTCTGGCAAAGCCTCAGAGGCGAGGGACCCCGCCACGGCTGCGGCTTCAGTCTGGGTGCCTGTGGTCTGCTGGGGACGGTCCCCAGCAGACCACAGGCACCCGGACTGAAGCCGCAGCCGCGGGGGGTCCCGCGCCTCTGAGGCTTTGCCAGAGCAAAGCCTCAGAGGCGCGGGGAACCGCCGCTGCTGCCGCTCCAGTCTGGGTGCCTGTGATCTGCTGGGGACCGTCCCCAGCAGACCACAGGCACCCGGACTGAAGCCGCAGCCGCGGGGGGGTCCCGCGCCTCTGAGGCTTTGCCAGAGCAAAGCCTCAGAGGCGCGGGGAACCGCCGCTGCTGCCGCTTCAGTCAAAGCGGCAGCAGCGGCGGTTCCCCGCGCCTCTGAGGCTTTGCTCTGGCAAAGCCTCAGAGGCGCGGGACCCCCCGCGGCTGCGGCTTCAGTCCGGGTGCCTGTGGTCTGCTGGGGACCGTCCCCAGCAGACCACAGGCACCGGGTCTCAAGGGGCAGCAGCAGCGGTTCCTGCGCTTCTGAGGCTTTGCTCTGGCAAAGCGTCAGAAGCGCGGGAACCCGCCCGGTGCCCCTGGTCTGCTGGAGACGGTCTCCAGCAGACCAGGGGCACCGGAGCAGCTTACGAACGGGGCTTTCTTGCCCCGACTTCCGGGGCGAGAAAGCTCCGTTCGTAAGTGCGGATCCGACATAAGTCGGATCCGCGTAAGTCGGGGACTGCCTGTACTGCATACAAACATGATCACCTCATTTCAAAAAAGATATATTTGCATTGGAAAAGGTTCAGAAAAGGGCAACAAAAATGATTAGGGGTTTGGAACAGATTCCATGTGGAGAGAGATTAAAAAGACTGGGACTTTTCATCTTAGAAAAGAGGAGACTAAGGGGGATATGACAGAAGTCTATAAAATCATGACTGGTGTGGAAAAAGTGAATAAGGAAAAGTTATTTACTTATTCCCATAACATAAGAACTAGGGGTTTTTCTTCATGCAGCGCACAGTCAACCTGTGAAATTCCTTGCCAGAGGAGACCAGGACTTTAACAGGATTCAAGAGGAACTAGATAAATTCATGGAGGTTAGGTCAATCAACGGCTATTAGCCAGGATGGGTAGGAACAGTTTCCCTAACCTCTGACAGAGGCTGGGAATGGATGACAGGGGAGGGATTGCTTGATGATTCCTTGTTTTGTTCACTCTCTCTGGGATATCTGGCATTGGCCACTGTCAGAAGACAGAATACTGGGCTAGATGGACCTTTGGACTGACCAGTATGGGCATTCTTATGAGTGGCTTACATGACATTAGAAACCAGTTTTCTCCAAAGTTCCAGTTCTGCCTTGTACACTAAATAGTAGAATCCTGTAATAATGAATTCTTTTAAGATACTCTATGCTTTGCCAAAATGGTCAAATTCCAAATGCTGCCACAGAAAACAGATTTATAGCTAACCTTTCTCTCTTTTCAAAGCACTCATGGAAGATGCTTAGATACCATTGCGAGAGGTATAAGAGTGAGTAGAATTTATAACCTCCATTTTCCAGAGCCTCTATTAAGTATAAAAATGCACGCACAATAAACCATGGCATAGAACTTTAGACTGATTATTTCCTTTGCAACTTTATTTTCAGATTTAAAGAGCAAAACAACAGGCTTGAATAGCTACATGTGCTTGATTACACTTATTTGATTATATTTTGACATTGATGTTTTTAAAAGTTGAAAAATGTAAGAAGCAATTTATCCAATAATCTAGTTACTTTTGATATAATTGGAACAATATGAATAAAATCAGCAGGATACCTGCTGTTTAAAATTTGGCCATAGCCTTCTGAACACTACATTATTCACACAGTATATATGTACAAACTATACAGATAGCTGTACATTCAAACACAATAAATAAATGTTTCATTTAAAATAACCCCCCAGTAAAATCAGTATTCTAATATCCCCTTGTGCAATTTCTCTAAATACCAATAAGACAATGGGGAGTCATATGCATGAAGCAGTATATTCAGTATATCTGATTGTTCAAGAAACAGTCCCTACACACAGCCCATCATATTCCCTTGCAAGAAAGGGAATAAAATTTACTTACAGAGTGTTTATCAGTCTCTGGGGTCCTCCCCTACCAGGAAACTCCCCAATTCCTCAGTACCCATCTTACCTCAGTGATCCACTGCCTCAGGGGCAAATTGCAGTCTGAAATGGCCACTCATCATTGGCAAGGGAGTGTGAACCTGCTGCCTTTTCCTCTCCTGGCTGCCCCCCTGCAGCCCTGGTACCCTCAGGCCTTGCTTCAGGCCCTCCAGCCTGGAAATGAGGTCAGGCCAGAGCTCTCCAGACCTGCCTGCCTTTCCCCAGCACTACTCTAACTCCAGCTCTAGTATTCTCTGGCCTTGTCTCAGACCCTGCAGCCTGGGAGTGAGGTTAGGCCAGGGCTCCCCAGCTCTGCCTGCCTAGGGTTGCCAGGTGTCTGTTATTGGCCTCTGTCTGGTAAATCCCCCCAAAAATACCAGACATGTAAAATCAGAATGGGATTTCTGCTATCATGTTCACCAGGAAGCCTAATGGTGCTATCTGTGTGTGAATTTGATAGATCCAAACTCCATCACAATGTGAACTGTCATCTTCTTCACATTAACGAAGTGCTGCCAGCCTTTAAGAAGATAAGGGTCTTTATGTTCCTTGATTTATCTTCAGTTTGCCACCAGATCTCCTTAATGAAAGACTCCTGCAAGCACACATCTTTCATCATTTCAGAAAGTATGTTCCAATTCAAACAGATGCCATTTGGGTTAGCCTTTGCAGTGTTCATATTCCAGAGAACAACATATCTCATTGTTGAAGAAAAAAGGGGACTGACTTATTTTCAAGACGATATCCTAATATTTGTCAAAGATGAATCTGAATATAACATAATCCCAAAAGATATAGAAAAATGTTCATAACATGGACTTTCAATTGACCAAAATATAAAATTCTGTATTGATTCAGTGGTATATTTAGGTCATCTGAGCTCTTAGAATGGAATACAAATAAAATCAGACCTAGTGTAAGCCATTTGTGATACACCAGAGCCTGATAACTATGACAAACTTCAGTCCTTCTGGGGATTATGCAAATACTGCTGTGAAATTATAGTAGAACCCCAGACTTATGTAGACCTAAAAAATGGAGGTTGCTTTTAATCCTGAAATATTTGTAACACCAAGAAAACATTAAGGTTGTTCTTTCAAAAGTTTACAATGGAACATTAACTTAATACAGCTTTGATTTTTTTCATGCAGAAGAAAATTATAACCATCTTTGTTTAAATGAAACAAGCTCAGAGTTTCCTTATCTATTTTTTTTTACTTTCCCCTTTTAAAAAGTTTATATTTAAAACATGACTTTTTGCATTGTTTTGTTTTGCTCTAGTCCTGCCTGTGTGCTTCTGGTTCCAAATGAGGTGTATGGTTTGTGGTTAACTCATAATTCTGGAGTTCCTAACTTGGATGATCTACTATAGTTCCTTTGTACAGGCAGTCCCCGACTTACGTGGATCCGACTTACGACGGATCCCTAGATACGAACGGGGTGAGGCAACTCCCGCACATGCGCAGCAGCATTCCCGGGGCTCGCTCACCTGGGTCCTAGGATCCTCCTCCTCCTCGGGCCGGCTCCAACTGGGGTCCCGCAGAGCTGCCGGGCAGAGGAAAAGTGCCTCCCCATGCCCACTACCCCCCCCCCACCCCTCTGCCAGCAACAGGCTGCCCCCTCCCCTGAGCAACAGGCTGCCGAACAGACAAAAGCAGCCTCTCTGCCCCTCCTCCCCTCTATACATGCCAGGCTCCCGGAGCGCAGCAGCGTCCCCGGGGCTCGCTCACCTGGGTCCTAGAATCCACCTCCTCCTCCTCTTCGGCCGGCTCCAACTGGCCTCTGTCTGCAGCAGCTGGCCACAGGGACAGGGATCCCGCCAGAGCTGCCGGGCAGAGGAAAAGTGCCTCCCCACGCCCGCTGCCCCCCCACCAAGGCCTCGCATCCTGCACGCCTCCCCCCTCCCCCCCTGCCAGCAACAGGCTGCCCCCTCCCCTGAGCAACAGGCTGCCGAACAGCAGACAAAAGCAGCCTCTCCGCCCCTCCTCCCCCTATACATGCTGGGCTCCCTGGGCAAACAAAGACTCCACCAAAACAAACAAAGTGCTGGCCTCATTGTGTTAGCAAAAAAAGGACCCTCCTCCTAGAACCCTGGGTGGTGTGTGGAAATAAAGCTATTAGCTCAAAGCATGGTGCAGAGCTGTTTGGTATTTGATGAGTTACTCCTTTAGTCCTGAGTTTATCACAGGGACAGAAATAGATGTGAAATCTTCTGAACAGGGGAACAGACAGCAAAACAAACATTAGAGGGGAGTTAACCTTTCCCTATGCTATCCAAAACTAAAAAAAATGTTTGGCTAGAGTTTCCCCTACAATATGTACCAGTTCCGACTTACATACAAATTCAACTTAAGAACAAACCTACAGTCCCTATCTTGTACGTAACCCGGGGACTGCCTGTATTATCTCCTTTAAAAGGATGTGAAGTATCAATAGGGATGAAACATATAAGATCAGCTTTAATGAGATAAAACATGCAATTTCTACCAGTCCTTTTGATTTTAAGCAGCAAACAACTGTCACAAAAGATGCTTGTGAGTATGGTCTTGGTGCTATCTTGACTCAAGTAAAATATGGCCAAAAAGTCACTATTGGAGTAATCTCTAGAGCATATTCTGTCATTAATATAGAGGGCAGTGAGTGGGTGAGTGAGGCTCTGTGACCTGCACTGTGCAGGAGACAAGACTAGATGATCATAATTATGGTTAAGATTTTGTCATGGTTCTTTTTAGTAAAAGTCATGACAGGTTACAGTCAAGGAAGCTCATGACCTATCCATGACTTTTACTAAAAACAACTGGGAGAGAGACTGCCCAGAGAGACTTATAGTCTGACCCCAACTACATGGGGGAGGGGGAATTGAGAGTCTGGCACCACTACCATTTTGGGGGACAGCTCCAGCCACTGGAGTGGTGTGGAAGACAACTCTGGATATGGCTGAGAGACCACTGAGGGAGCCTTAGTGTTATGCTATTGGAAATTGAAGGAGTCTCCTACACTCCCCTGAGTTTCTATTGACAACCTCATCTTGGCTCCAACATTAGATGCTGCAAGAGAGCATGTACATATGGAAGATTCTTGAAGTTCGGTTGTACCAGAGGAGGATGCAGCCTACAAATGGAACAATAGAGACTGCCTTGAAGAAGTAGTTTCAATTTGCAATCCTACCAATGCCTATAGCACATGTATATGGTATGACACAAGGCCTGAAGGGGGGACCGAGGGAGAAAATGATGTACAACCATATTGAGAATGCAGCTCTCAAGCACAGCAAAGTGGAAGTATAGACTTAGCCTAAATTATTTTCTGGTGTGCATAACATGCACATCTCACAGCTGTGACAGCCCAGCATGCATGTGGTTAATAGCATAATTACAATACTCTGGGCTATAATTATGCAGGTGTAGAAGCTACATGGTCACATAATTTCTTACAAAACAAACACAAACATACAGTGAAGAATGCATGGGGTGAATTTAAGTCAGTTGAGTAACTCATTTATGCTGGCATAACTAAGATCAGAATATGGCCATAAAGTACGAGAGTAGTTAAAATGTTTCTTTTAAACATTTTACCAATATTTCCATTAATAATATCTTATATACTGTCACAAAGTTAATAGAATACCTTTTATCTGTACCAGCGCTCTCTTGCTTCCCCTTCCCTCCCGTCTTTGGGTACAAATACAGTATGTATAAGTAAAATTTTTGACTTTCCCAATCTATTCTTTTGGAAACCGAACTAGTTTAAAACTTAAGTAAAGTGGCAAATATAATATACAGTTAAGATGTGAACTACACACATAACTGAGTGAAGATTGAGCTTATTAGATTCTCTTCAGCATACATCAATTATACCCACCACTGAAGGTGATGTAACTATGATTCCAGCTAATTAAGTCTGTATTATTAAGATGGAGTGTTTAATAAGGCTTCACATGGGAAAATCAAGCTAACTGTCAATCTCCTTTGTAATAATATGTTTCACTTCTAAACAATCAACATAGCTGTGATTTTCAGTGTTGCCAACCACTAACGCTTTTGGGTGTTTTTGTAGAAGTTTTAATCATAGTAATTAGGATAGAAGCTCTTGGGGTGGCCAGATGTATGTCTTTTGTGTAGACATCATTATTGGTATTATAAAGAAAGAGTCTAAAATCCAATAGGGGAAACATTTGTTTTTGTATTTTACTGAGTCTACACCTTTCTCTGTGTTTTGTTATCCATAAGAAGGAAAGCTAGAGTAGTATTTTGGAACTAGAAATACTTTTATTAAAACTCACAGAGGTAAAAGCTAAGTGATGTTACCTATTTAATGATTGATATTGTCTTGTCAGAATCACATGAAGCCAAAATTTTTCAAAACAAATGTTAGCAGTTTTTCCTCCTGTTTTCTGCTCACTACCATATCACAGTCCTCACTCACAAATACACATACAAACTCATGACTAATATTAAGCCTTTGAAACAGTAGGATGATTCAGTATAGAGAACTCCACAACAAGTCTCTGGCATCATTCAATCCTTGTGCAAAAAGATGTCAGAATATAAAGGATACTGATGATTACTTAATTTGGTAAGAAGGCAAAAAAGCCCACATTTTGTGCACTAGCAATAGTTTACCGGAAACAGGTCTGTCTGAAGGTCATTACATTATGCACTCTTATTAAGGGTCCTATTTAAATTGAAATTTATAGTCTTTGACATTGACTTCACAGGGAGTAGGATCTGAGTTGACAAGAATGTCTATTCTAGAGTCCTCTGGTATCAGAGTTTTTTATCTCCAGTTACTCTGAACAGCATCATTATTCTTGCTGTATTCAAATCAACAATGAAATATGCTTAAAAAAAAGAAGCGTTCTACTCTGAAAAAAATTTGTGAACAAAAATGGCACTTCCTTTAGCACTGCTCAGCCAACACAGTTGAGAGAGAGAGTATGCATTAGATTATATTTCTTTGGTTGCATAGAATTGTTTATTGAGGTCCAAGAAATTACACCTTAAGAAACAACCTGTGAAAGCAATGTGAAGACAATGGGCTTTCACAAATATAAAAGAGGGCCCATTTTGGCCTGCAGAGCATTTATTACTGGCAATGATGCAGAATAAGGGGGGAAAAACCCTATTTGTCTTTTTACAGTTTAGGTCAGGGGTCAGGAATAAGTGGCCCATGGGCCAGATTCAATTAACCAAGATTAGCCTGTAGCGGGCTGCCAGTATTTTATTTATCTGTGCATCCACAGGTACAGCCAATGAGAGCTGTGGGAAGCAGCAAGAACTGGGACACCACTCCCTGCACTTGTCATTGGCCAGGAATGATGATATGCAGCCATTGGGAGCTACAAGCAGCTATACTTGTGGATGCACAGGTAAATAAAGTACTGGTGGTTCACCAGGGGCTACGCCTAACGAACCACATCTAGCCTTCAGGCAGCTTATTGCCCATCCCTAGTCTGGGTAAAGTATGAGGAGCAAGTAGTGAGAAAAAAACAAATCTTTTAAATTGTGAACTGACAATATTTGTTAAGGAACTAATTGAGAAACAATAACCATAGACCCACCAATGCTGTCATTTTCACACAGATCTCATTTCCAAGAACCACATTTTATAAGTGACCAGTGATGGAACCAACAAAACTTGGTTCTTTTAACACACTAAATCTTCTAATAGAGATCAAGAAGAATTATTCTATGCCTAGTTTTGCTCTCTTAGAATACATCTACACTGCAAACTTATTCCAGAATAAGTTATTTTGGAAGAAATACTCCAAAATAGCTTATTTCAAGATAGCATGTCTACTCTACAGGGAAGCCTCAAAATTAGTCTGAGACAGGCTCCTCTAACGTGGATTCACTACCTTGATTTAGAGCCCCAGGAAGCACTAGGGAGTAATTACTCTGAATGGCCCTGGGGAGGAGCTATTTTAAAACAGCAGCACTGGAGCGTCCACGCTACAGCTATTTCAAAATAGCAACTTTGAAAGAGGCGTTATTCCTCGTGGAATGAGGTATACAGAAGTCGGAATAAGATGTCTGTTTTTTCAAATTTATTTTGAAATAACTGAATTGCTGTGTAAATGCTTGCAATGTTATTCCGAAATAACACTGCTGTGTAGACTCACTCTTACAATGATTTAAGGTTTGGAGTGATTAATTGAAGCTGTGCTAATATGAAACATGTAAGAGAAAGAAGAATCAAATGCAACATCATTCGGAATTCTTTGGGTGAGTTTCTCAAGCCTCATCTTCACTTCTCAGAAGATTGACACTGCAGCGGTTGATCTTCCAGAGTTCAGTTTAGTGGGTCTAGTAAAGACCTGCTAAATGAAATGCTGAAGGTGCCCCTGTCAACACTGGAACTCCCACTCCTCACAAGGAGTGAGGGAAGTCAACAGGAGCATTTCTCTCATTGACGACCTGCTGTGAGGATGGCACCAAAGCTCGGCTTAAGGTACGTTGACTCCTCTACATATTTTATGTAGCTGAAATTGTGTCTCTTAAGCCACCCTTTGGCTATAATGTGGACCTGACCTCAAAATAAGAAGGTACAACAGAACTTCTTGTAGAGATGTTTTTGTGTAGTGTTCACCTCATGCTTTTATCTTTAGGTTGTGTTCCCACCACCTGTTCCCCATACAGTTAGTCCCATTTATAGTCCACAGGCAGGAGCAAGAGAAAGAGAGAGAGTGTGCTACTTCTCTCTGCTTCTACTAACAGCCTTTTCCCTATGCCAGCTCTCCTCCCCCTACTCTCACTGCCTCCAGACTTTTAATGCTGGCTCATGGGCCTAACAGGTGTGGGCAGCTTCCAGCCCAATCTCCAGTAATTGCCTACCTCCATCACATTTCCACTGATTGGGGCTGGAGTTGCCGAAGGTGATTAGGGCATCCCCTACAGAGCATCCCGCAACAGAAGGGTTAATTAGGAGGGGTATTTTATCAACATATTGCTGTAATTTAAATTGTTAAGGCTTCATCCTTAGCTGGGGTAAAATAGTGAGCTCTCCCGAAGTCTCTGGTGCTATAATGAAGATGTCCTAATAATATCCACTTTAATTACATGAATACATAGTGAATTATACTTGTATATTCATCTCTTTACTGAACATTTCTTTATCATAAGTCCCTTACATACAGTGATCTTAGTGTTCTTTATGTATTCTTAAGAAGGTTGGGTACACTTGCAGCCTTCTATGAAATATTATTTCAGTAACTTGTTATTGGCATATGATTCAACATTGTCATACTTATCCTGGGATTAATACAATTGTTTTAGTATTATTCTAACTTATGTTTATCATGAACTATTAATTATATCCTTCAAACATCAGTGTAATGTTACACAAAGGCATCCTGTTTAAAACACAATACCACTCTATCAAGCTTTAGTTGACAAATTAACATTCAACCCTTGTCATTAACAGAGTGACTAATTACACCTAGGCAGGAACAACAGAAACAACAGGTGTCTGTGATAAGGTCACACAGAGGGCTTTATGTTCAACTTTAACAAGAAAATGATTATTCTGACAGTCTACATAGCAACACCCAGCCTCATGCAGTATGCGCATTTTGAAAATGGTTAATGTTTCTAAACAAGGACAAATAATCTTCATTTGATTGCACCAAGACTATCCTGGAGTGTCTTATTAGGGAGCATACATAAAAATACATGAACACAGATATTCCTGAGCAGAATGAGTCTGAGCAATATTAAAAGACTCTTCATTGCTTAATTTTGGTTTTCCTTTAGGCACTCATCACGTACTGCTGGTCATATGAAAGCTGACACTCCAAATGAAAAATAATATCTGGGAAATTAGTTCTTCTTTTTCAAAAGGTGCTAATTATATAAAATAACAACAATAACACTACCATATTATTTAAAATTTGAGATGGCTTTTGTTTTGCTATTGAAGATGGTAACATTCTGAGATACATTAACAGGAGTGTTGTGAGCAAGACACAAGAAGTCATTCTTTCATTCTACATTGCACTGATTAAGCCTCAGTTGGAGTATTTTGTCCGGTTCTAGGCATCACATTTCAAGAAAGATGTGGTGAAATGGGAGAAGGTCTAGAGAAGAGCAACAGAAATGATTTAAGGTCTAGAAAACATGATCTATGAGCGAAAGCTGAAAGAACTGGGCTTGTTTCATTTAGAAAAGAGAAGACTGCGAGCGCACATGATAGCAGTTTTCAAGTATCTAAAAGGGTGTCACAAGAAGGAGGGAGAAAAATTGTTCTCCTTAGCCTATAAGCAGGGCTTGACAAATGCACTCGCCCACGGTGAGAAGATTTTTCCAGCTGGCGAGTGCAGGGGCAGACTGGCCCGGTGGGCCGTTGTGACGGGCTGGCCGAAGCCCCCACTACGGGTGGCGCGGCTCCATCCGATCTGCCGGCCGGCAGAGGAGCACAGCGCTGCTGGGAAGGGGGAAGTGTGGAGATTCTTCCCACCAGGATGCCTGTGTGCAGCTCTGGCCCATTCCCTGCACTGCCCCTAGACTCCGATCCCTCTTCCCCTCCTGTTACCCACGTCCCATTCTCCGTGCCTCCACTGCACCATGCTATCCCTGATCCCTGCATCCCTCTGGCTCTGTGCCTCCCGTTCCCCATGCCACCCCGGTACTCCCCCACTGTTCCCTGCACCCCTCTGACTCTGTGCTGTCCCTGCACCCCCTGTGGGTTGGGAGTGAAGGGTGCTTGCCCATAGGGAGGGGCTGGACAGGGCAGGGAAAAGGCTGCTGTGACCCAGCAGTGAGTGAAAGGGGGAGTTCACTTGAGGCGCCTTTGCCTTTATGGAAAAAAATGAATGAAAATGCTATTTGTTATTTATAGGGCTAAAATGCCAGGACAAAAAAAGAAAACAAACAAAAAAAACCCATTGCAAAATGCAAACGTGTAAAAGACAACAAAGCGGGGGGGGGGGGGGGGGAGACAGGGAAATGTTTTGCTTGGGGCAGCAAAAAACCTAGAGCTGGCCCCTGGGGAGGGGAAGGGGCTGGGCTGGGCTGTGGGGAGGGGAGGGGAAAATATGGGGAAGGGGTTTGTGCTGAGGGGAGGAGGTCAGGAGAAGAAGAAGAAGAAAGGGGAAGGCATCAAGGGACAGGGGTGCAGGAGAGACAAATGCCAGGGGGCCACGTGCAGACAATGAGGAAAAGGGAAGGAGGGGAGGTGTCAGTGGGAGGGGGGACAGGGTGATGCTGGGAGAGGAGAGGGTAAGGGCACTGGGGGCTAGAGGGGGAGGGAGAGGTGCTGGGAGAAGACTTGAAAGAAGGGGTAGGCATGAGGAAGGCGGGGATGGAGCAAGGCATCTGTGAGGGCACAGGGGCATGAGGGGAATGGGGGCAGAGAGTGGTGAGGGGGTGGGTATCAGGGAAAAAGAGAGCAAAGGGGGCAGGGGCAGTGAGGGAAGGGGAAGGAACCAGGAGGGTGCAGGTGCCAAAGGATTCTGGGGGTGAAGCAGAAGGGCAGACACTGCAGGGGAGGGACCAGCACCAGAGGAGAAAGGCAGGACAGGTGTGTAGAGGGAGGTGTTAGAAGAGGGGAAGAGGAGGAGTAGCTCATATGATCAGAGTGGGGCTCCTGGAGGAGTGGGCACAGGGTGGAGAGAAGGGCTGGCAGAGGGGGGCAGGTCTCAGGAAGGCTGAGGGCAGTGAGAAGGGCAGGAGTCAGGACAGCAGAGGGTGAAGGGTTAGGGGGCAGCAGGTATGAGGGGAGCTGATGGAGCAAGGGGAGGAGACAAGGCAGCAGAGAGAAAAGGCAGAGGTTTATAAGATATTTATTAATAACCTGGGTGATATTTATTAATAACATTAGTAATTACTGTTCTTATTCTTATTAGGAATTTATGCCATTAAAAAACACTTTTTGTGGGGGAGGGTGGCGAGTCCCTTTTTTGTCTGGCGAGTAGGGTTTTCCATAATTTGTCGACCCCTGCCTATGAGGATAGGACAAGATGTAATGGGCTTAGATTGCATGGTTTAGGTTGGAAATTAGGAAAAACTTCCTAACTGTCAGGGTGGTTAAATATGAATAAATTGCCTAGGGGGGTTGTAGAATCTCCATCATTGGAGATATTTAAGAACCGATTAGACAGATACTTGTCAGGATGATCTAAACAGTGCTTGGTTCTGCTATGAGGGCAAGGGACTGAACTCGATGACCTCTTGAGGTCCCTTCTAGTTCTAGGATTCTATGATTATATGGAGAGAAGATATATTTAAGTTGCCTAAGCATCATTAGCAATTATCTTCAAGAACTCACAGAAGAAAGGTGAGGTCCCAGAGTACCAGGGAAGAGCAAATATAGTATCAAATCAACCTATTTCCTTCTCTGAGGGGTATTGACCTTGGGGATAGGAGAAAGTAGTAGATGTGATATATCCTGATTTTAGTAAGACTTTTTGACATTCCCAAATGGCAGTCTCTGAGAAAACTAGGAAAATGAGGTCTAGATTAATTTACTAATGAGGTTTGCACCACTAGTGGAAAAATTGCCCTGATAAAATAATCATCAGTGTTTTGGTATCAATATGGGAGGGTGTTGCTATTGGGTCCTATATGGATCTGTCCTGGGTTTGATACTATTAAATATTTTCATTGATGACTTAGATAATGGAGTGAAAAGTATGCTCATATAATTAATGGTTGTCTCCAAGATGAGAGGCATTGCAAACACTTTGGAGGGCAGGACTAGAATTCAGAATTGGTCTGAAACCTACAGGATGAAATTCAATAGAGAGAAGTGCAAACTACTTTGCTTTGGAAGGAAAATATCAAATGCACAAGTACAAAATGGAGAATTGCTTGCCATACTATCGTACAGTGGAAAAGGATCTGGGGGATATAGTGGATCACAAATTAAATACGAATCAAGGATGTGCTGCAGTTGTGGGTTGGACAATACCTGTTAAGGATTGCTGTGTATCATGGGTATTTCTAAGGTGCCAATTTCCTTGGTATCTAAGTACCTCTCATCCCAGATATTGCAAGAGTGATAGAGTCCTTCAGCCATATGATCACTTATAATTGAAAAAAATGCTTGTCATTCAATTTTATTAAAGTTTTCATGTATTAAAAAAATCCTATACAATAAACTTCCGATAATCCAGCATCTTTAGGACCCACGGGGTGCTGGATTATCAAATATGCCGGACTATCGGAAGGGGGGGCTATTAGAGTTCTGCGGTGGGGTGAGGGAGATGGGGGGGCAGCGCTGCAGGACCAACCCGGCAGCAACCCAGCTGCTCTGCCCCAGATATCCCCAAGTCAGCCACTGCTGAAACTGACCAGCGGGGCAGAGCAGCTCCAATTGTCCGGCTGCCTGGAACACTTCCGGGTTCCAGATGGTGTCGAACTAGCAGGACCACTGGATGCTGGACAACTGGAGTTTTACTGTATAATGTTATGATTTGACTTGATCAGGATGAGTAATGCTCACTGTCTGCAACTAGAAGTTCTTGTTCTGGAGAGGTGTAATTTTATTATGAGTCTGTTCTTTTACATTTTTTTCCATTTCATTATCAAAATACATATTTTCACATTTACGATCTATGTCAATGCTGTATATCTAGTTTTATACATTATATTTATAAAGCCCACAGTGTTATTCTTAAATGAACAATAGCAGGACCAACATTATTCATACTTCATCTACAAGCAAGTTGAGATTTTAGTTTCAGCAATCAGAGGACAGACCAATCACCTCCTTTCAACCTACTGATGCTGTCAATAGAACAAACATTTATCTAGTTAATTGAAATTCACTATATGTCACAGTCAAAGAAAAAAATCACATGTTGTAGAGTGTAGTAAAAGATATGTGTAAGTGTACACAGGGCTGCCTATAGTGGGGAGGGGCGAGGGAAAGGCAGCTGTTCTAAGCCCAGCAATTTGCTAGAACTCTGTGCCAGAGCCCCTGGCAGCTTTTGCCTTGCATTCCCAGTTGGCACTGAAAGACTAGCTGGCAGAGATTAGCCTCCAGTCCCACCCCTTCCGCCTGAGATCCCACCCTTTCCAGAGCCTGTTCCCCCCAGGGTTTGGTGAAGACTCCCGTCAGCCCTGGAATGCACAAGATGAGCAGTTTGTGTGCATATAGCTATATAAAAACAAGGTTCTTATTATTATTTGAATGTATAGATTTGTTAGGAAAGGGAACAGTGAATATAGGCAATTCATTTTCTTTTGTTTATTTGTATGCCAGAAATGTCCATGATGACTCTGCCCTTAGTTACAAAAAAATTCCAAGCAGAGCAATCCTCTCCTGGGATTCAGATTCTGATTCCTTCTGTTCCAATTGAAACAGTCCTTCTTCCAGTGAGAGTGTAGGTGAGACACGGAAAGAGGACTTCTGTTTCCTTTGAGGTTCGATTTTTCTTTTTCTTAGCATGTTTACATTTCTCCTCTTTTTGGGGGGCTTATGAATAGGGATGCTGGACAGAGAGGAATAGTGATGTGCCATCTTCCCTGACTGTATCCTTTTTTTGTATCTTAAAAGCACTTGGATTCCTGAATAGTTAAGCTGACCCTATTAATTTTAGAGTGTAAAAGGCTCCTGAACCTTGAGTAATTTTATAATTCTGATACGTCTTTGCAATCAACTTCTGAAAGTAAAATCTAATGAAGAACTCAATCCAACACCCATTAAAGTCAAGGGAAAGACTCAGATTGCCTTTAATAGGTGTGGATCCAATCAAGTTATGTTCATTCCAACAGTAATTTACTATTGGAATAAATTTTGACAGAAAATGCCATTTCTGGAAAGTGTAAATTTTCAATAGGACAATTTGATTTTGCTGAAATTTTTCATTTTTTTTAAATCAGGAAAGCTCAAGCGATATGTTTAATTTCTTGTCAGTTCAAGTAGTCTTATGATAAGGGACTAAGTGGTGTTGTGCTTCATGGGAGAGATTGCATTGCATCATGAGAGATGTACTTCAGCCAAGGAGTTGAGCTCATAGAAGAGAATGGAAACTATAGTGAGGCAATGCACCACAACAGGGAAAAGTAGTTTAATGTTGAATTGACTCAAAATTAAATATTTCCTGTCTCCTGCTGACCAAGTCATGTGGTGCAATATGGGAGATGTAGTCTGGGTGCCCAGCCCTGCAGGAGAATGGGGGGGGGGGCATGAAATTACACACCACAAAAACCCATGAGGCAATGTTATTCAATAGTGACATGCAGTTTAATGTTGAATTGACTTGGAACAATTCAAGTTCCAAGTCAATTCAACATTATGGGTCACTCCTGCAAACTGAAATGACACATTTTGTATGAACATTCAAAATTAATTTTTTTTTCCTTTTCCAACTCAAACTTCTTATGGAAGTTTGTCTCAAACATTTTGATACTTTAGTTGTTTGTCCTGATTTGTGACAAAAACAAATGTTGAAATATTGGGATTGTCTGTGGGCTGTAAATTCTGCTTTTTGTTTAGTTCTATTCATGAGCATTATAGAATGTCATATCCTGTTAAATTTGTAAAATGTATTAATCTGGATTGAAGACAAGTTAACATACCATGGCTCTGATCTTGCAGGTTGTTCCATGGTAATGAACCCACATGCCACTGATGTCTTCCTTTTGGCTCCATGGTTAATGGGAGGAGCAGGAGTAGAGCCAAGAATTTTCAAATGTGATGTTTGATATTTGTTTTTTAGACAGGGGACATCATTTCTCAAGAGAGGTTTTCCTTGGAGGGAGAGAGAGTTGGGAGTCAAAAGGTGCAGAGTTTTAATTTGGGCACTTCCCTTGGCTTGCTGCATTTCCCCATTTATATTCCGTGATTAAATAATATGTCTCCACCAATCTCACAGAGATATTGAGAGGTAATTAGTTAATATTTGAACAGTGCTTTCAGCTGCTACAGCAATATTATAACTACTAAATATTAGTATTATCTGCTGTCAGCTTGGAGAAGGTCTTGCACTCTAAAGCTATCCAGATGCACCAGAGCTCAAATTCAGTCAATTTTGTAGGAATAATCCCATTAATTTTCACTTTCTGTAATTTCTGTGCTTTACAAAATACTATATGAAATTAAGAGAGCATACAGCCAACTGTATTTGAGAGAGTTGGTCTGTCCGTACATCTGTGCATGAGTCTGTTCAGAAACTCCTCCTAAATGGTAAGAGCTAGGACCTCCAAACTTGGTATGCACCTTCTCCTTATTACAACTTAAACAAACTTAAAGAGTTTAGTTGTGTCAGGAAAATGGTATGTGCCTGGAATGGGATTGCTTCTCAAAAAGCTATGGAGAAAAGAGACAGAGTCACCAGGTGAAATGGATTGGCTGGGGGCGTGCCTCCTCCCCTTAGTCCAGGACTGCTTCAGCTCTGAGTTTTCCACCTTCCAATGCACCCTTTAGACATTGCTGGCTATTCCTCTTCACTCTGGCTGGGAAGCAGTGTGCAGACGAATCTGGACCTGCCCCAGTCAGGGAACATGCACCCCTTCTCCAGCTGTGCTCGATGGTGCTGCAGTGGCCATGGAGTGGCACTTCTCATCTGGCCCCAAGGTGCTGCAGTGAGAGAGGGCTAGGAGGGAAGTGTGTCTACTGAACTCCTCATCCCCAGTTCCTCACCCCACAGCAATGATTTCAATGAAGAAAAGCGAAAATTAATTTAATTAGGGACTCAGGGAATCCTGGGTAAATCTTCTAGTGCAGAGGTGGGCAAAGGGGCCTCCACAGGCTGGATTCAGCTTGCCAAGCAGGTAGATCCAGCCCGCAGATGCCCTGCCACTCTCCCACCCTCAGGCCAATCAAGGCCTAGGGGCTGGAGGAGCATGCAAAGTCTCTTGCTCCCTGCCCCCACCTTGCAAGGGGCACACGGCACCTAGAGAGGACCAGTTCACTCTAAGTGCCACATGCCCCTTGCAGGGCCGGGTCAGGGAGTGAGAGACTTTGCATGTTACCTCAGCCCCCAGGTCCTGATTGGCGTGTGAGTGGGAGGAGCATGTGAAGTCTCCTTCTGCCCTGCAAGGGGTATGCAGCTTCAGCTGCTGGTCCACTCTAACTGCTGTGTGCCCCTTGCAGGGTGGGGGCAGGGAGCGAGAGACTTCCCATGCTCATCCCACCCCTAGGCCCCAATTGACCTGAGGGTGGGGGGAATGCATGAAGTCTCCTCCCACTGCCAGGGGAATGGGTGCCTAGAGGGAACCGTCAGCTGTTCAGCAGTTCTCTCTAGGTGGGGAGAGGATGGGGGAAAAGACTTCCCATGCTCCCCCACCCTCAGGCCAATCAGGGTCTGTGGGCAGGGGAGCATAGAAGTGTCCTTACCCCTTCCACCTGAGGCCCCGCAACTTCAAAAATTAGTGAAGTGGCCCCCCCATCTAAAATTATTGCCCACTCCTGTTCTAGTGACTTAGATTATAAGGATTTGCATCAGGTGTGGTAAAGAATTTGGTTGCAGCTTTATGATCATTTCCTTTTCATAGATTTCATTTAAATAAGCCTCAGACTAAGGGCATATCTACACTGCATTGACAACCCGTGGCAAGACTATGCCAGCCAACTCAGGCTCTTGGGGCTGGGGTTGCAGAACTGTTTCACTGAAGATTGGATTTCCAGGCCTGAGCCCAGATGTCTACTTAGTAATGGAACAGCCTCATAGCCCGAGTCCAAGTCAGCTGGCACAGAAATAGTTACATAAGCTGACGTACCAGATGATCTCAGCTTTTGGGGATTTTCTACATCTAAAGAGGAAGCTTTCCTTTTTCTGGGCAAAACAGATAATTTGGGAACATTTAAATATTCCAAAGAGCTCTGAGGACTGATGAAAAACTAGAGACGATTTGGCCTCAGGGAGAAAACAAAAAAGTAGTTTTCTTTATGGCACTTTTTCAAGAGTATTGGACAGTAACATATTTAAAAGGTTGAAGTTTTGGTACCGCTGTGTCCCATCTTAGCACAAGGAAATTAAAGTTATCTTTCTATCTATGTACTGCTTAATAAACACTTAATCACTAGAACAGAAATCAATCCCATATCCACTGGAAAAAATCCCCTTGTGGCTGGATTTATTACTTAATCATTTGACAAATAACTTACAAAAGTGATTAATGATTACAGTGTCATGTTAGAAGGTTGAAATATTAAAGATTCAAATTAATCTGTTACAGCGCATTATTTCTTTAGTTCAGTGGCTGTGCTGATGGATGGATATATGATTAGGCTTAATTCCTGTAAATTTTTTAGTCTTTTGCCGGGAAATTTTGCACAGTATGTTTTCTTTTCCATTTACTTACCAATTTCTTTGAAAAAGCATATCAACCTTACTAGAGGGATATTGACAGTTTCTGTGTATTTAAACTTTTTTGTCCCTGATAGAGTACAACTTTGTATATGAATTGTTAATTTAATCGGAAAGTAAATCTTTCAGGAGGTAAAAGCTAGAAAACGTGAAAGATGACTTTATTCTATAAAAAGAAATATATCATTTTATAAAGTAGTAATTCAGCTGCTCTGGAGTCATTAAACTACTGTTTCGGCTTCCTTTACTCAAAATAAGATATTGACTGTAAGTGGTTTTGGATGCATTTGTGTGACCCAATGCGCTTGTTATGTCCCTTAGCTCCTTAGAAACAGGGAGCTATATTTTCAGGAGATGTGAATAGGAGCAAGAATGTGACCTACAGGAATCCAGATACAGGTACAAGGTTTCCAGCAGACAAGAAAAGGGACAGAGACACCCTAGTATGGCTACATAGTAGCTAGGGGAGGATGTGACCTCTCAATTTTATGAGAAGCTGGGCTACCATATAGTTAGGACATGTCCTTTTCCCTTCCAGGAAGTTTGGAAAGGTTCAATTGGATAGTGCCCCATATTTTGAGTTTATTTGCTCTTGGTTTGGAACTGGTATTTGAAAATAAAGCCAGTCCTGAGGAAAGGACTTTGGAAAGGAAAAATGTAGAGAGTTTTATTTTACTTGCCCACAGCTGGTGAATTTGCTCACTGACTTCTTGGTGACATTTACTAAAGAGAATTATGTAACTTTTTCTGGCATATATCTGATGAACTAGTGATATGTAGTTACTTTCATCCAGTTTAATCCAAATGCTCCAGAAGTTGATGACAATAACTTTTTCAAAGAGATAATTTCAGATAATATTTGAATACCAAGAGTCAGGATAGTTTATGGGATTTCACATCTGTACTGGTACACTGAGTTTCATTACTATCTAATTGCCATTCGGTGGCCAATGTAAAATTTAGTTTGTGGTCTTGATCACACAGTTACTCACACAAAATAAAATATCACCACACTTTGAACTGGCCAATGGAATGCTGACAAGAACTAAATGCACAGAGAAAACTGATTTATCCTCTCATTCCTTCAGGAGTTCACTCCAGATCAGTGGTGAGACATATCAGTGAAGCAGTTGGAAAGCTTGCACCATCACTTCCCTATGTTCTCTGTCTGTTGTTGTTTTCATATTTAAATATCACTGTCTAGAGATTTAGTTCTGGTGAATCTGGTCTAGTTAAAGGATAAACATAATTAAATATGAATTTCTTTCTAACAAATAAACAGCATCCAAGAAAATTGTGAAACTGAAAATTAGACTACTTTTTTTCTGGCCAGAAGAAACAATGTCAGAAATCTAGATCAGGCAGACCAAACAGCTCAGTTATAATGGCTATTTCATTCATGACTGCAGAAAATACACCATCTTCTAAGATCGTACACTCTTCACTACAATTCTGATGCCATGATTGTACTCAGAGGAAGATTTAGTCAGCTACAATACAATCACAATTTTACCTCAGATCATATACAATGAGCAAAACCAAACTACTCTGCATGTAATGTTTGAAATTAAACCTTTTAACCACTGCCAGAAATGCTAATTTTGCTACTTGTGTTAATTATAATTGTAGACACAAAAGCAGTGATAAGGTATTTTAAAGTATGAGTTCTTTAACTTGGCACCTCTACTCTTCTCATGCTACAATTTTCCAATCAGTTTAACCAGAACTAGGTGAAATAATCGACAGTGAATTTTTTGAACCAAGTGAGTACACTAAAAATGTTCAGTGGCACTAATCCCAGCTTACCCACAATGGTGCAATGCAGTCTCATCATCTCATGTTGCACGTACTTAGCACAACCATTACAATTGCTAGAAAACAGCTCCAAATTATTGTGACTACCAGCAATAGGAAAGGGAATGAAATCTAGTCAGCAAGAGCAACGGTAAGAAAAGTGGAAGCCCTCCATGAAACTCTGGAGATCATGGTGCTTTAGAGAAGAGAACAAAGATTGTCAAGAGGAGCAGGCAGTAGAGATTGCACTGTTTTCAGGATACCTATCAGTGGAGACCTGGAAAGGAAAAGTATCTTCAGGAATCTATTCTACAATTTGGTAATATGACCTGGAAATGCTAAGTCAAGAAAAAAAATTATAATATTGCATGCCTCACCCCACTGTTGGCCTGAGAAGTGTTGCAATGGTGGCACATGATCCCAAATGGGTTTACTAGCAAGAAAAAATATGTGTACCACACGGGAAGACATAATACATCAAAATGAGGGAACTCAACAGATAATATCACATCTGGATATAAAATCTGACCGGTTAACAAGTAGTGCAGATAATATTGAAATTAAATGTGGAAATAAACACACAGGCTGGAGTTAGTCTACAAAGGGTTTCACAACTTTTCAGATGTACACTGTAACAAGACTAAAACAATATCAAATTGAAATGATGAAGACCTAAGAATGAATTTTCACATTTTCATACATATAGTGGTTAAGCAGAGGAAATGCTGAAAGAGTTTGCAGACCAGTTACCAGACAGTAAATAGTGTGTCTTATTTCATAACAAATCTGTGTAGACTGAAGAGACATGTGGCAGTACCAGTGAGATCACTGTAGTACAGTCAACACTGGCTGAACAAAGCATAAGACAACTGCAGACAGCAATGAGTTTTATTCCAAAAACCTTGGCAACATGACTCACAAGAAATGTCTCTGGCTTTTCAGGTGGTACATTACAGACTGAACCTCTCTAGTCCAGCACTCTCTGGATCAGCAACATCTGTGGTCCAACATGATTTTAGTTAAATGTGTATTTAACATATTCAAGTTTCCTGTGGTCCCATAGAGTCTGCTTAAAGTTACTACTCCTGGCTTTCAGTGTTCTGTGCTGTTATTTATCTCTAATTTACCCGTCTTCTAAAAGCCCACAAAGCAGTGGAAATGTTGATAATGCTGCTAAACACACACACAGTTTTTATGTTTTATCTACTTATTTCCTTGTACCAATACATCAACATTGTGTAACAACACTAACACTTTGTTATGAAGAGAGCTGATAAGTCTTGGTCAAGAGTAGGCTTATATAGTATGTAGCAGTAGAGTCATACATTATTAAGCAGCACTGCAAGGTGTTCCATTTATTTTCGTTGGCAAAATAAAAATAAAGAGAGACCCACTCATTACAATATTGACCTCTTGGCAACTTCTCTGGTTTGGCACTCTTCAGGTCCCGAGGGTGCTGGGCTAGAGAGGCTCAACCAATATGAAAGAATTACAAAAGTACAAATCAGACTGTCAGCATTGTTTACCCTCTCATACTGTTCAATACTCCTACATGCATTTGGGTCCTCCTAGCCCAAGTTCCAGGCATTATGTCCTTTCCCAGAACAAAGGACTCACTTCACTAATAAGGCATCTTGACAGTCAGTTGCCACCTTAACTGAACACTTACTAGCCCTTTTCTCCAATTAGAAGAGTATGTATATATATTTTGCCATGAGAAGCTACATGGCAAAAAAACAAAACAAAACACCCTCTGCTCAATAGCAGGCTAATATCATCTGCAAAATAAAAAGACTTCCTCTTAACAAAATGTGGCACCACCATTCATTTCCCTGGTACAGTAATACTGTAGATTTAACACTGGTGATGAAGGGATGAAGCACATCCCAAAAGGAGTATGAAATTTACCACAAGCATTTGGGGGTCAAAGAGATGTCAAGTGAAAAAAAAAATACCACCCAGCAAAATCACAGAATTACTAATGTCTGAAAACAAATAGATTGTATAGTAAGGATTACTGAGCAAAAGTGGGTGTATAATAGATAATTTCAAATTATTCTACTGTTGCTTTAAGATACAACTCAGTAAACTGAGAGATGGTTTTAATAAGATGTGATTTGATTGATTTTCATTTTGCTAGTGTGCTTGTATTTCACCTCGCATTCTAGGTATATGGAAGCATGTGCTGAACAAATTATAGTTAATAAGGTGATTTTTCTGGACTTATGTTCTTGCAAGCAATAAAGGGATTATATGCCTATTAAAAAAACAATAGTTCAATAACAATATTTCATAGAATCATAGAATCATAGAACTGGAAGGGACCTCGAGAGGTCATCGAGTCCAGCCCCTCGCCCTCAAGGCAGGACCAAGCTCTGTCTACACCATCCCTGACAGATGTCTATCTAACCTGTTCTTAAATATCTCCAGAGAGGGAGATTCCACCACCTCCCTTGGCAATTTATTCCAATATTTGACCACCCTGACAGTTAGGAATTTTTTCCTAATGTCCAATCTAAACCTCCCTTGCTGCACTTTAAGCCCATTACTCCTTGTCCTGTCCTCAGAAACCAAGAGGAACAAATTTTCTCCTTCCTCCTTGTGACACCCTTTTAGATATTTGAAAACCGCTATCATGTCCCCCCTTAATCTTCTTTTTTCCAAACTAAACAAGCCCAGTTCATGAAGCCTGGCTTCATAGGTCATGTTCTCTAGACCTTTAATCATTCTTGTCGCTCTTCTCTGTACCCTTTCCAATTTTTCCACATCTTTCTTGAAATGTGGTGCCCAGAACTGGACACAATACTCCAGCTGAGGCCTAACTAGTGCAGAGTAGAGCGGCAGAATGACTTCACGAGTTTTGCTTACAACACACCTGTTGATACAACCTAGAATCATATTTGCTTTTTTTGCAACAGCATCACACTGTTGACTCATATTCAACTTGCGGTCCACTATGACCCCTAGATCCCTTTCCGCCATGCTCCTTCCTAGACAGTCGCTTCCCATCTTGTATGTATGGAACTGATTGTTCCTGACTAAGTGGAGCACTTTGCATTTCTCTTTATTAAACTTCATCCTGTTTACCTCTGACCATTTCTCTAACTTGCTACAGTCATTTTGAATTATGTCCCTATCCTCCAAAGAAGTTGCAACCCCACCCAGTTTGGTATCATCTGCAAACTTAATAAGCGTACTCTCTATCCCAATATCTACATCATTGATGAAGATATTGAACAGTATGGGTCCCAAAACAGACCCTTGCGGAACTCCACTTGTTATCCCTTTCCAGCAGGATTTAGCACTGTTAACAACTCTCTGACTATGGTTATCCAGCCAATTATGCACCCACCTTATCGTGGCCCTATCTAAGTTATATTTGCCTAGTTTATCAATAAGAATATCATGTGAGACCGTATCAAATGCCTTACTAAAGTCTAGGTATATGACATCCACCACTTCTCCCTTATCCACAAGACTCGTTATCCTATCAAAGAAAGCTATCAGATTAGTTTGGCATGACTTGTTCTTCACAAACCCATGCTGGCTATTCCCTATCACTTTATTACCTTCCAAGTGTTTGCATATGATTTCCTTAATTACCTGCTCCATTATCTTCCCTGGGACAGACGTTAAACTGACCAGTCTGTAGTTTCCTGGGTTGTTCTTATTCCCCTTTTTATAGATGGGCACAATATTTGCCCTTTTCCATTCTTCTGGAATCTCCCCTGTTTTCCATGATTTCTAAAAGCACATACCAATACTCTTACATCCTCAGCCCCTGAACAGAGGTCAGACTTTGGAAAGCAGAGTATTGATCATTTTTGCTTTTATAAATGCCTTTCAAGATGGAAGTTTGAATTCTGTATGTTATAATTGACAAGAGGGAATATATTTACAATAGCTGCTGGTTCTTATTCTTTTATCTCAGTCTGCTCCTTGTGACTTTTTGATATTGCATGATATTAAAAGATATAAAAAATTATGAAACATTAGAAAGAAAAAGTTAATTTACTCCAAAAATCTATGGAGTGAATCTAACTATCTAGAAGTAATTATAGCAATAACATTTCAAATTCTATTAAGTATATTCATCATTTGAGCTATTCAGTGGCCCTACTTCAAGGTATGTTGTGTAAGAGCTATTCCCACTTGTATTGGAAGCCTTGCTATTCATAATTTACCAAATCACATGGTGTTCTTTCTACTTTCTGGTTGATGACTCCCAAACCCACAAGGATCTTTTAGATAGTCATTGAGCACTTTCCAACCCAAATGTGTATATGCATACATATTCACAAAAGTATTTGCAAGAGTACTTTTCTGCAAATGTGCTTGAGAACAAATATTCATACACAGAAATATTCAAGGAAAGTATACTGAAGGGGTCACAAATACCACATAATTATTTTTGAAGTGACTTGTAGGTGATGTATCAGATGAGCTGAGGAACAGGTCAGCAGAGCTCAAAAATGTGTCTCTGTCCCCAAGTGAAATTGGTCTCCCCCCTCATAACAAGAAAATAAATTAGCTCATCCACCTTGTCTCTTTCTTATCCTGGAACCAACATGACTACAACATTTCAAATAATGGTTGATTCTCATAGGCTAGTGCAACATGTGTTTGCTACTGCCTAGAAAATAGTTACTTGTTTCAGCTTCTCCACCCAAATTGAATGTATTGAATGTTTCAGCGAGAAAACAATTTGGTAAGTTAACAACTACATCAGGGCATATAACAAAATTCCATTTTCTACATGCTACAATGGTGAGTGAGGCAGAGAGCAGCAGTGTGCAGTTACTGTTTGTTCTTGGTTCTGATAGGGGTAAAACTAGCATTGCAAGAGTTGGCATTATTGGAACATATCTTCTTTCTACTCAGACCCTTTCAGACAATCATTTGAGATATATTTTCTGTTAAGCCAGGTCATTCCTCTTATTAGACATCTGAAATGCTAATTGAGCATGCTCAAAATAATTTAGGAAAATAAATGTTCTTAATGCTATATCCCTGGTGATTCCATGAAAGAAAGAGTCACATAAGTGAAAATTATTAGTTTGATCTAATCTAAGCAACATATCTTGGCTTGGCAACACTCAAAATTGCACTTTAAAAATGTACAAATGTTGATCAGCCTCAACTATACATTCCTTATACTGAGAAGGAATGGTCTAAAGCCACTAGATTTACAGATGCTATACAGGGCTTGATGCACAACTAAACAGTTTTGTTCAATGCTGTAAAATTTCTGGACTCTGGTTGTGGAAATCTGATTTGCATAGGTGGATGCATCTCAGTGACAGTATCTCAGTTCATGAGTCCTTGTATCATAATTAGATGACAACCCTTGTTAGCCACAATGTGATAATTTATATGATTATTGTGCAGTAACTTAATAATTTAGTAAAATGTACTATGAATATATAAATCTCCCTGTTCTATTGGCTCCAATAATTCCTTTTTATTGGCTCTTGTATTCAGGAGCAAATAACTGTGCTATTGGAATACTGAAATACAATAAATACATTTAATTTGACTTCTCTTAATTCATGTCAGAAGTAGTAGTTAATGTAATCTAAGTCTTTATTAATTCTAATATGAAGTTGAGCTATTTTGTGTGATTTATATTGACTTGATTAAACACTAGCAAACTTCTGTTGAACAAAAGGGACCTCCAAAATGAGTAATATAAAGACTGTTGAGTTTTATCATGTGACAACACTGAATATAAATGTACAATTGTAGAAGTAATCTGTGAAAAAAGGGGAATTCTGGCTAATAACTAAACTGTATCAATTCTACTTTATTAGCTTGGAAGAGAATAATTAGTGCTGACAAAAAACCTCACTTGTGACTTGAAGGCAAACAAACAGGTGGATCATTAACACATCAGCTGATTGCTAGTTAGTTAATATTGTATATACTATATACAAAATATTGTGACTGGTTTTCAAACATTTCTATTGGGCTTTATATGCTGAAGAATTCACTGCAATTGCTCAACTTGAAAGTGTAGGCACACCATTGTTATTTGCTAGTATTTCCCCAAGAAATGCTGAAAAGAAGGAAAAGAGAGATGCTTCTGGACCATGGAACTGAGAAAGGATGTCTTGTAAAGGATCAGAGTTCAGTTACTTGTGACTGATTATTAGAACTGAAGTTATGGAAATATTTAGGTTGCTTTTGACCAACATGAAAGTTGAATTCAATTCAATATAATTTGAGTGGCTATGTTAATTTTATTTAAATCTTTTGATTTCTGTAATGACTGAATTTTCTTTACTGCATAAACTGCTATTTCTCAACACTCTCTGTGTACAAGCCCGGAGATGTGAGTATAGGGTAAGCAAAGGGGGCAGCTGTCCTGGGAACTGTGGATTCAAAAGGGCCCAGGGTTCACAGCCACTACAGCAGGGGTGAGGGCATGGCACATCCTGGGTGGCACTGGGTCTCTACACACCTTGCCCAGAGGTCCAGCAAGTCTGTCATCTCCCCTGTCGTGTATCTTACAGGAAAATTTGCTCTTCTCTGGAGGTATTTCTCTAAGAAATCCTCACAAGGTTCGAGTAATGATACATAATAACATACTTTTTTATTTAACTAGTGGAGACCTGATTTGCCATATTATAAATATATTATAAATCTACTGAAATAGACACTAACTCCTAACTGTAGGCTCTAACTCTTTGGGATAGGGAAAGTGCTAGAGGGAGGCAGGGAGGACATTGTGTTGAATCATTCTTACAAATAACATGAATCCTCAAAGGGAACACCAACTTGAAAAATGTGTCAGGGTGAAATCTTGGCTCCACTGAAATTGTCAGGAGTCTTCCCATTTTGACCAACGATTTCACTCTCAGTCTATCCCTCAGTAAAACTGTTTAAACTACCTTTGAGGAAAAGTCTGTATTATTTTGCTATTTGGCTTATGTTATTAACTGCCAACAACTCAGGCCTGCCGACAGCAGTTCTGCGTCTCAGGGGAAAACAGTCAATGGTCCCAATACCTGCACCAGCCACACTGCCTGACATTATGGTGATGTTGCGCCTGTGCTGGCTGGTGCCCAGCAAGCTTCTAGATCACTGCTGGTATCCAGGGAGCTGCCAGCATGGTCAGGTCTTCTATGTGCCTACCTGGTAGGATTGCCAACCGTCTAAATGAGCAAATCCAAAGATTTGCCCCATGCCCTGTTCCACTCCTTCCATGAGGAACACCCCTGTCATACCCTTCTCTGAGGCCCCTCCCCCATTCACTCTACCCCTCTCCCTCTGTAGTTCACTCTTCCCCACCCTCAATTTCAGTAGGCGTGGGCAGGGAGTTGCACTGTGGTAGGGAGCACAGGCTCCGAGAGAGATATTTGGTGTGGGCTCTAGGCTGGGGTGGGGGATGAGTGGGAGCTCAGGGAGGGAGATTTTGTGTAGGAGGGGGTGCAGGCTCCAGGCTGGGGCAGGAGTTTGGTGTACAGAAGGGGGTGCTGCGTGCAGGCTCTGGGAGAGAGTTTGGGTGGACGAAGGATTTTGGGTGCAGGCTCTGGGCTGAGGCAGGGGTCAGTCCTTACCTCAGGCAGCTCCTGAAGGTGACTGACACACTGGGGTGGTCCAGAAGGTGTCTGCACACTGCTGCGCACAGGCACTTCCACCACAGCTCCCATTGGCTGCAGTTCCTGGCCAATGGGAATTGTGGAGTCAGCACTCAAGGTGGGGCCAGTGCAAGGAGATCTTCCTCCCTTCAAGGGTTGCAGGTAAGTGCTAGCCACTTCCAGGAGCGGCACAGAGCAAGGAGAAGCAAGAAGTCTGCCTTAATCTGCTGCGTTGGTGTCATTTGGGGGCCTCTGGACCCTTTTAAATCACCCAGGCAGGCTTTCACCATGGACATGGTTTACCCTCCAGCCTCTCCAAAGATTTTATGTTTGACTTTGTTGAAGAAATGGCTGTGCCCACAAAAGCTCATGATATGATCTACAAACATGTTTTGTTAGTCTTTAAGGTGCTGCTAGACTATTCATTTGTTGTTGTTTGTTTTTCTTGTATAAGAAGAGATAAGCTACTCAGAAAAAGCTTATATAGCATGTTTAGCTACTCAAAGCCTTCATTTAATTGGTTAAATGGTCTCACCCTCTTGCAACAGGACATTTTCTCTTGTCTCCTACAGGAAACAGTATTTTTTCTCTCAGCAATCTATTTCCAAATTTCTTGAGAAAATCAGTTAAAACTCATGGTTTTAACTAGGTTTTGCCACTATCAAACACATTTTCTTGTGCAATTTTTATCAGCACAGGGTAGTGAGCATATTACTTAAAGCTGCTGTTATACTGACAGATAATTGCTTTTGTAGCTCAGCTTTCTGCAATACTAGATTTATATGTTTTTAATAACTAACACATTCTCAAAATCATATGTTGTATTGATATATGCAATGTAATTTTACAATGAGATTTAGTTGCTAGCATTGCAATTTAAACTTTTGCTATAATTTTAAAATAATCCCCCATCAATACTGTATGTAATGACAGTTCCATAACCTGCTTTAAAACAAAGACTCTTTGAGGTTAGAATCTATGATATGTAGGCCCTACAAAATTCATCATGCATTTTGGTCAATATCATGGTCATAAGAGTTTTTTAAACAATAAATGTAATGGTTTCTGCTATTTAAATTTGAAATTTCACAATGTTATAATTGCAGGGGTCCTGACCCACAAGAGAGTTGTGGGGAGTTATAAGATTATTGCAGGGGTAGTTGTGATTCTGCTGCCTGACTTCCTGTGCCGTTGCAAGCAGCTCCCAAGATGCATACATTTGAAATAGCTGATAAAGATCATACAAATCTTGAACTGGACTGTGCAGTAACATGAGACATTGTTAACTGTCTACATCATCAGCCACAATTCCCACTGTCTCTGAGCGGGCAAAATAATGTCCAAAAGGGTAAAAGCATACACAAGACCAGATTTCACAGGGGCAGACCTGATTTCATGGTCCATAACATGTTCTTCACAGCTGCAAATTTCATAGGGCCTAATGATGTGCCTACAAGGCACGGTCACACCAACTTCAGAGCTCCATTGACTAACTTTGACATTTTCTGAAAGAAAATGGACTTCAACATGCATAAGAAATGTGAGAGTGTTTTCTCTTTATCAACAAACTTGCCAACCTCTGCTGTTAATATTCACCAATAACAAACCAAACAAATATATAGTCTCAAGGAATCTAAATAGCGTCAATAGCATATTTCAATAGACATCATAATACAAAACTGGAGCCTCAGTAGAATAATGGAGTCTATTCACTATAATAATTTTCACTGAATTAAAATTACAGATTATTCCATTAGTGCTGCTGTTCCAAAGACAGAAATGAAATGCCTTTTTATGTACTTTGAAATTAAATTTTTCATGGAGACTTTTCTTGCACAAAGGATACAATACAGACCAGTGCTATCAATTGCAATATTGGTTAAATATGCTTTTTCATCTGTCTGGAAACTTCCAAAGAAGCCTCTTCCACTGGATATTAGTCAAATTTGTCAATTACTCTGCATTACAGAGCAACTGCCCAGAAGAGTAAATGTGCAGGCTCAAAGGTAGTTCATGCTGAGTACAAGATGAACCTCTGTAATCCGGACTTCCTTAGTCTGACGACTTCCCTAGCTGAAGCACTCACAGAAAAAAAACTGGCAGGCTGGGGCCAAGAGCATTGCCAGACCAGGGAAAAGTGGAGCCCCAGTACCCCAGAGGTTGTCAGGGAAACCTTGGTGAACTGGGGGACTAGATCCCCATCATTCACCAGCGGAGCCTTGGGGGGCACCAGGGAAGTGAAGCCTCAGTGCCCAGAGGTCAGCAGCAGAGCCTCAACAGATTGGGGAAGCAGAGCCCCAGCAGGTCAGGGGCTGGCAGCAGGAGTGGAGAGGCTGGCCTTGACCTCCCCTGGTCCAGCAAATTCCCTGGTTTGGTTCTGGTCAGATTCTGAGCATACTGGAGAAGTGAGGTTCAGCCTAAACCAAGAACAGTTAATTCCATTTGGTTGCGAGCCAATGACTTTGGGACAAGAGGTGTTGCACGGGAGAGTGCAAGGGAATGGACAGGGGGCAAAGAAACAAAAATATGAAAGGTGAGAAAGAGAGCTTTATTTCTGGCACCAATACTGGGCACCCAATTAAAAGTTTCGTTATATGGAAATAGTTATATGTAGCTTTGCTGTAGTTACTGCCATTTATTTCCAAGGTAAACAGGAACTGGGTACCTTTTGTGAATACATCGAACTAGAAAATATCTTGAGCCTCTGGGTGTGTCTAAACTACATGAAACGAGGCTTACAGGATCTGCTGATAAAGGGTTCTGGGGTCGGCAGATCCCCGTCTAGACTGCCGTGCTGTGCCGAAAATCAGCTGATCGGCACAACGCGACAGCCATTTTGATTTAAATGAATCCACGATTATATAAATCGCGGCTTCATTTCCCTTTGCCGAGTAAACTAATCTACATGGCTCCATCGACGGAGCCATGTAGTTTAGACATACCCTCTGTGTTTGCTAAATGCTGTTCCAACAAATAATCATTCTACCCCAGAAGTATAATTGTTCAAAGGAGACATCAGCATAAAATCATTGTACACAATTACTCTGCCTACTGCTTTTAGATCTCCATGAATCATTGGGGAGAGGCAGGGATTTGACTTTAATGATTTAGTCAGTACTATATAACTACAATTCACTGGGAACTGATTTTTCTTGGAAATTTTCATTGGGGAAACCCAATACTTTTTCTTTCGGGTTTTTTTTTTTAAGTTTTGGGGTTTTTCACTGCAAATCTCCAAATAATTTTTTTGGCTCTCTGCATCAAAACTTCAAATTTCTCAGTTGTGGAAAATGGGTTAGTTGGGGGGAGGGAGAGGGGAGAATTGTGGAAAATCTGAACTTTCTACTTTGTTAGGAAAAAAAACTATGAAAAAAAGTTTGTGGAAAAAATGTCATCAATCTAAATGTAATGTACACATTTAGGCAGAGACAAAGCAAGGGTAGTATGGTGACTGTGCAGGCAATGCAACATTTAGATTTTTAAGGACTGTCTCTTCAGTACAATAATGCTGCTAACTGCCTAAAAAATCCTGCACTAAAAAATTGGGTGTGTTCAGTCAGCTACTACCCAGTGTATCTTTGTCATGAAGTATGCTGTCTGCATTTCCTGTGGCTATGGAGCTATGTGTCACCTTGTCTGCAGAGTGTGAGCAGATGAGAGCACAAGCAGTACAAAGGCAAGACATGCTTGACAGCTTCTGCCACAAAGAGAAAAAAGAAGAGAGAACCAGCAATGGAGGAGTAAAGAGGAGTCTAAACAATAAACAATGCTAATGTAAAGAGACAATTACAGGAGCAAAAGGAGGACATGCTTAAGAAACTGAAGAAAACATTAAAACCAAAAGAAAATTAATTCCAAAGGAAAAAGAAAAAAAGGCTAGAAAAGAGGAAAAAGTAGAGAATTTAAAAATAAAGAATAAACTCAGAACAGAAAAAGAATAAGGGGGGAGAAAAAAAGGAAACGCTAAAAAAGTGAGAAAAATGAAAGACAACACTTTGCAGTGATTATTTTGGATTTCTTTTGTTGACAAGTACTTTGCCACAGCCAGGTGTGAAACTCTGTTTTGAGTTTTAAAGTGCTTCTATGAGCTGACACAGTAAGCATACATCATTTTCAAGGAGACATATTAAGGCTTCAAAACCTGGTAACAGGTAACCCCTCAGAGTAAAAATGAAGAGTTGGAGGCCACTGCATCTGTGGGCATGCAGATTCAATGCATGTAGTGTCTTGTCTTAAACAAGAACATAAGCTCTCTGTCAATTGTGTGCTGGTATAGTAATGGTACAATGAAGCCCGAATTAGAACTGCTAAACCTCTGGGTACCACAGGTGTACTGTAATACAAATAATTTGAATAAGGCCTGTGACAAGCACAAGCCACAACACTTATGCAGTGAGTAAGTAGCGACAGATCGGCTGGATCTACTCCTCCTTTGTCTCCATCACTAATCGCCAAACCCTACAACACACTGAAGTGCCATGAGCGATTTCAAAGGTGGAGATGCAGACCTCTTTCAAAAGCTACCGTAATACTGCCCACCTAAGAAGTATAACCATACCATTTTTGTTACAGGCAATGTCCCCTGTGGCTATGGAGGAAAGAGCAATATTTTACCCCTACAGACAGCATTCTAACTGAAACAGCACTAAGCATTTGTCACACTGCTTAATGGTTATAAGATCTTTGAACTACAAAGGAGTTCCTGTGAGTCCAATATCAATAATGTAAGAAGAAAAATGGAAAGATGTAAGATGAAAAAAAAGCTATGGGATATCTTGACACTGGTTGTCAGGAACTATGAGCACCTGATGAAAAGTTCATGATAGATGAGTTGTCCTTCATTCACATTTGTAGGCTTAGCTGCCTGTTTACCCATATCAAGATACAACATTTGAGTTATGATTTCTACATTCTCATAGTATTGTGTGTGTCATCTTTAAAATAAATACAGATTTTGAACTTTTAGCTGCAAAAAACAATGAGAATCTTTATTATCTATGTGAACAATATTGGTTTGTTAGCTTAAGATTTACTTTACATTTCTTGGAAGCCTTCCTCACACATTTAAAAGAAAAGAAGGGTGAAATGCTTCTTGTTCAGTATTATATTTAATTCTAGGTAGTTTGTAACCAAACTATGATTCAGCCTGAATTGACTTACTGATATTAAATAACCTTAATGATTGAAACATTTTCTTCTTTTTGGGTGAAATTCAACCCTTTGGTTACAACCAACTGAAGCACAATTTAAGTCTTCTGCAGGCCCTCTGCACTAATGTGAATTTCACCAAAGAAACAATATTAATTTATTTTGCAATATATTTGTGCCAAGAGAAAATTGATGAATTACACAGTTTGAAGGTTTTTTGGAAATGAATTTCATCCAAATCCAAGTTTTCATTAAAAGAAATGTTTTTCCATAACAGAGAGCCATGTTCCCACAAAGATTCTCCATCCATATGGAGAATAATTTATGGAGGTTAGGACCATAAAAGGCTATTAGCCAGGGGGTAGGAATGGTGTCCCTGGAGATGGATGCTTGATCATTGTCTTCGGTCTACCCCCTCCGGAGCACCTGGCAATGGCCACTGTCGGCAGACAGGCTACTGGGCTAGATGGACCTTTGTTCTGACCCAGTACGGCCATTCTTATGTTCTTATCCATGAACAGAGTGAGTTTTGTATTGTGCACCAATATTGAGGTTATGTACACTTGTTGGGATGTGTGCCACTATGGAACCCACCCATAGTAATGCTCCCTGATAAACTCTCCCAGCGCAGAGGGCTCATCTAGACTAAGCTAGTGTGTCGAACGAGGATATGCAAATTCTGTGGGAATTTGCATATCTTCTTCTGATCTCACTTTCGAAAGTGGAACATTTAAAGTGAAAGTAATTTAGACGCAGCTTTTTCGGCGAACTTCCCCTTTGTCGAAAAGCTGCTCTTCTTCAAAAAAAGAGGCTTTTACATGGCTTTTTGACAAAGGGGCAGTTCGCCGAAAAAGCCACGTCTAAGCTACTTTCACTTTTGAAAGCTCTGCTTCAGAATTTGCATATCCTCTTTTGACACTCTAGCGTAGTCTAGATGAGCTGCGCCCCCCCCCCCCCTTGCTGAGATCCCAAACTCTGCTCCCAGGCAGCATCCAACACCTTGCAAGGAGAAGTGGAGACCTGCCCTTCTCATGGAGCACTGCTCCTGGGGCAGCCTCTGTGCAGGGCAGGGTTGCTTCAGGCTGCTCCCTGCAGGGCTAGTTGAGAGTCCCTGTCTGGGGCAGAAGGAAACTGCTTCCAGCCCTCAGGGTTTTCAGGGAGTGCGGGGCTGGGGATGGGACTGTGATATGTGGGGAGCCAGCAGGGAGTTTACGGGGGCAGGGGACTCAGATTCAGAGGGCAGTGAGGGAGGAATCGGGGGGTGGGAGGAGGGGAACAGATATTCAGGGGGGTCCAGGTCTCAGGAGCAGCTGCACTGCAGCCCTGGCTCCAGCTCTGGCAGCCGCCTGCCCCCAGCTCCAACTCCATCTCTGGGGAGTTGGGGTCAGAAGAGAGCTGCCCGGCTGAGCCCCCACTCCTTCACCAATGCAGCGCCACCACCGCCACCAGCAGCAGCCAACTTTTCACTGGCAAAATGCTGCACAGCTCCGCTGAAAAGGAGGGCGGGGCTAAAATTTTCTCTGCACACCCATGCAAGTACACACGCGACAGGGAATATAGACAGAGAGCCTTAAACAAGTTAAAAAGATGTACAAACAAGACAGACTTGCAAAACTAATATTTAAAACTAAAAGGACCAACAAGAACAAGGGTATGGAATGCTCCTTCACAAAACACAGATTCCTTTAGTACAAGTGAACTCTGATATACACTGTAAAGGAACCTTGCTGAATTTGCATCATACGCTATCTGCTAGTCCGATTTCTTGCATAACCCAGGCCAAAAAATCTCACCCAGGATTTTCAGCATCTAGTTCATACCTTCTGTTTGACCTATAACATGTCTTTTTAAAAGCTACCTAATCTTAAAGACTTCTAGGAATGGAGAACCCACCACATTCATAGGCGAGTAGTTCCAGTAACTAACTGCCATCAATGTTTATATGTTGTGCCTGTTTTAATATGTGAATTTGTCTGGCTTTAGCTTCTTATCATTAGATGCATTATACCATTGTGTACTAAATTAAAGAGCTTCCACTCAGGGGTGCTGGATCAATCTGTATAATGTAGGTGCCAAGAGCCATGGAGCCAAACTCTAAACACCTTATAGAATGGAACATACTCTAAGCAAGAGTAGTAATAGAAATGTAGCCGTGTTAGTCTGGTGTAGCTGAAGCAAAATACAGGACTATGTAGCACTTTAAAGACTAACAAGATGGTTTATTAGGTGATGAGCTTTTCTGGGCCAGACCCACTTCCTCAGATCAAATAGTGGAAGAAAATATTTTCTTCCACTATTTGATCTGAGGAAGTGGGTCTGGCCCACAAAAGCTCATCATCTAATAAACCATCTTGTTAGTCTTTAAAGTGCTACATAGTCCTGTATTTTGCTTGTCTAAGCAAGAGGGTGCTGCAGCACTCCCAGAATTCCTAGTTCAAGAACCTATGCTTCTGTATTATTGAAAATGTCCCCCATGTATGTAGTTGTAGACTGTGATCCAGTCCAAATTTCTCTTGGACAAACTAAACAGATTGAGCTTCTTAAAGTTCTCACTTTAAGGCAGGTTTTGCAAAACCTCAAATGATTCTTATTGCTCTTTTCTGAATCTTTTCCAGCTTTTCAATATCTTTTTTGAAGTGCAGACACCAGAACTAGAAATACAGGGTTTCAGCAATGATCTCATTACTGCTGTAAATACAGGCAACTCTCCCTACTCTTATTTGCTATTCCCCTCTTTTTACATTTGAGAATAATGTTCCTAGTTACAATAATGCACTAATAGTTCTAGTTCAACAGGTTGTTTGAATTCAGCCAGGATCTCTAAATCCTTCTCAGTGCCAATCATTTCCAGATATAACTACTCCCCTCCCTCCCCCCCCCCCGCATAAATCTGACCTTAATTTTTTGTTCCTAGATTCATGACCTTGTTTTTCACTGTACTAAAATGCATCTTGTTTAAATGACCCCATCTCTCCAAACAAGCCGAGTTGATCATTGTAAATGTCCTATTCCCATCATCACTAACTATACCACTGACTTTTGTATTATTGGCACATTTTACTAGGGAAGATTTTATATTTTCTTCCAAATCATTGATGAAGACACTAAATACCACCAGCTGAAGAACAGTTCTTCTGAGATTCACTAGAAACAGCTCCATTAAATGAGGTTTTCCCATAATTAATACGATTTTTATCAGAATGTCATTCCGAACTGACACTTGAGTACACTTCCCGGAACTGAAAAAGAGTTCTCTGCAAGTTTGAAAGCTTGTCTTTCCCATCAGCAGAAGTTGGTCCAATAAAAGATATTGATTGTATGAACCGCTTTGTCTCTCTTGAGAACTAAGTCAAATACCTTACAGAAATCTGAGCATATGAGGTAAACAATTACCTTTGTCAACCAAATGTGATATATAAGCATATCTGTTTGCATTTGGCAAAGCGAAGGAAAATAGTCATGTAAAGACATTAGCCCTGACTCTACTTTTAATTATAGTCCAGGTGACTTGAAACTCCTCCTTGACACCTGGAAGAAAATCTCTCTCTCTATAAGCAGGATTTCAGTTTTACTCATTGAATTCACTGCTGGGGTAAGCATTGCCTTACAGGACAGGTGGAATTGCAAAAGTTCAGTACAGTGCAGCAATACTTGCCCACATACTTTTCTAGAGTTGCTCATTGTTTATACTGACCCAGATTTTTTCCTCACTCACATCATTCTATGGTGAAAGAAATCAAACATTCAAGGAGGGGTAAAGAAATTCAGAACTAAATAGGTTTTCTCCCTGGTCTGTTTTGTAGATTTGATTAGGCAGAGATAGGACATTATTCTATATGACAGAAATGGCATAGGTTTAGTTTCTCTCACCAACAGTGGTGAGACTGAGAAGAAACAGAAAGAAAGCACAAGCTAGATCAAAGTAGGGAGAACAGAAAAAGTCTATGAAGACTCCTTTTCAACTGCTGCTACAATCTTGCATGTAACTCAAGGAATTTAGGTTAAGATGCCTTTGAATCTTGTTAGATGTCTAGGACCCAAAAAATGGAAAGACTCCCATTAACTTTTGTCAATGAGTGCAAAAGAGTCTAGGTCTAGGTTTGGCATTTCAGCTTATTTCCCAATAGTTTTATTTCTGACTATCTTACTAACAAATGCATTAACACGAAGGAGATTCCTCCATGTGCACATTTGAGTTCTACACAAAATGTCATATTTGTCTCTACTTTCCTGACAGGCTACAACACCGCCATGCTCAACAAGGCTACATGTATACTGCGCTCTTCTTGTACAAAAGTCTATGCAAATGAAGCACAGATTAGCATATTGCCACACTTCATTGGCATACTTAATTAGGGGTCGTTTTTGCATAAGAGGCTTTTGTGCAAAAAGGAGCTGTGTAGATGGCTCCTTTTTGTGCAAAAAACCTCTCCTGCACAAGAGCCATTCTTCTGAAAAAATGAGGAAGAACAGTTCTTGTGCAAGAGGGGAGTTTTGTGCAAAAAGGAGCTGTCTATACAGCTCCTTTTGCACAAAAGCCTCTTGCACAAAACCGTCCCTAATTAATTATGCAAACGAAGCATGGCAATATGCTAATCTATGCTTCATTTGCATAGGCTTTCACGCAAGAAGAGTGCAGAATAGATGTAGCCTAAAACAAAAACTAAAAAGGAAACTTACATAATGAGATTTAACTACAAAATGCTATTATTTCATGCAGTGTTCTTGTCCTTAAATTTCATATACTACTTGGGAAAAACTCTCCATTCAAAGTAGTATATATTTCCCATGAGTACTAATGTGCAACTAGGAGAAAATATACCTTTGTTTAAAATGCTTGATTATGTAGGATGAGATACATGTCTAATGTTTATAGGAATCAAATCTATTCCTAATTAAGACATCCCAATCAACGAAATAAAATGAAAAGCATTTTCTGCGCACTCAACCTAGATGGTGACTAGCATGAAATAAACAATAACACAACAGTAACTTTCACCTTAAGGTTAAATGCAAGGGACTGTCTCTAGTCAGATTCTGCAAACATTTTATACAGTGAGTAACTATACTTGCATGAGTATTCCCACCAAAGCCAGCCACCCAAAGGAAGGTTGCTGGTCCTGAGCACTCACATAAGGGTAAAATACAATCTGGCTATTATTTAATGATTATTAGGCAGGTAAAATGATTCATCAATCCCTTCCCATCAATAAAATAAATGACATTGCTTATGTTTTAACAAAAATATGTCTAAGATCTGCAACTGTGCAGATCTGAGTTTGTCATTCCTTGTACAGAACAATTAGGACATGTCTACACTGCAGGGCTAAAGTCGAGTTAAGCTACGCAATTCCCGCCACGTTAATTGAATAGCTTAAGTCAAAATAATTTGAATCCACTTTTGGCACTGTCTACACAGCAGGAAGTTGAAGGGAAGGCACTCTTCCTTCGATTGTCCTTACTCCTCATGAAATGTGAGCTACCACGAATCAGAGTAAGAAGTCCTCCAGCTCAACATTATTTTGAAATAAAGGCTTGTAATGTAGATGCACACAATGTTATGCTGCTGTGTACATGTACCCTTAAATAATAGCCTGGTACTCTTCTATTACCTGAACACTTTTCATATATTTGAATTACTCCTTTGACTTCTCAGAGTGACTTTCACCCTTGTGCAGAAAACCAGTTGAGTCCCACTTAAAGCCTAAAACATTCAGCTGGCCTTATGTTGCTCATGGGTGAGTTTCTCTAGTCTTGTAGAATATTTACTGAATGAATTAATAACATAGAAATTCTCGCTTTTCTGATTATGCATCTATTGACAGCAATTTTATTATTTTAAATATTTTATATTTCCAAATCTTGACAAATGTTACATGTTGACGTTTTTTATTTTTCCTTTGTTTTTCCTCATTTTTGTAATTAGACATACATGAGTTGGTTTACTCATTTGTATAAAATGTATGACTTGCTAAAGCAATTATTTTCATTTCTGTTGTACAGAAACATAAATACAAAGCACTGAATGTTTTAAGTAGTAAGCAGAGAATATTATATTCAGATATTTGTTAAAATGTTAATTTTTCCACAATTATGCATTCCATAATTTAATTTAAATATACAAGATAAATTTGTCAGTAGTCATCTGAACCTCATAAAAGTTATTTCTAGCATAACTTGGAATAATTTTGCTTAGATGTACTGTATAATTTTACTGTAGCAATTTCTTTAGGGTGGAATTTATTTGGTTCTTATCCAAAATCTGCATGTAAATTAAGATATATTCCTGATTCAGCTCTCCAAGTGGAAGCTAACTTGCCCTAGTTAATACACAGCTGTGGTAAATATTAAAAAAAAATTAACATGCTCATTTAGAAGAAATAAAAGCAAAGAAAATCAGAATTACAAATGCCATTGTGTTTTTAAAGTGAGCTACATTTTTACAAAAGGAAAGCTCTTAAGATTTTAAGTTAACAAAAACACACAATTAAAAGTACAAGTAAATATAGTCAAAAAGTAAACTGCAAATCCTTTTATCTGACAGATCATAAATTCCAAATCTTGCAGCACTTACTGTTCTGATTTGTCGTTTAAATGCACTACTCACAGCAGTAAGTATTAGGCGTTGCAGCAAATGAATGTTGCATTTAACCCACATTATAAATGTTGCATTCTAAACTCCTCTTAGAGGTGCAGCACTGAACTTGAAACCCGGACTGGGGAGAGGGGTGGACAGGGGCTAGACTGAAAGAGTTACCTCTGTGAGGCCACATCCTTTTTATTGAAAGTATGTATAAAGCCACGTCTGGAGATACCTTATATGTAGCCTGGTGTGAGGAACCACGTATGTGGTTGCAGACATATGACCAAGAAGCTGAAGGCACTTTCTGGCCGACACTGGTGGGGCTGTCTATAACAGTTCTAGCTCGACCTGCCAGTGTTTGGAACCTCTGTAGTGGTAGTCGCGCCTGCGAATTTACACAATCCGGTATGGCACTTATGAACTCCAACTCCAGGGATGGAGTGAGGTGTGATTTTTGTGTGTTTATTTGAAGTCCTAGAGTTCTGAACAGTTGGATTGTTTTTGTGGTGGATAGAGTGGCCTGGTGTTGTGTACATGCTCCAATTAAACAGTTGTCCAGGTAAGGGAAGATTATTGTACCCCCCCTTTCTGAAATGAGTCACTGCCATGGCCAGGAACTTAAAAAACACTCTTGGTGCAGAGGACAGACCGAATGGTAGGACATAGTACTGATAATGTTGATCCTTTAAGGTAAATCTTAGAAACTTTGTGTGTGATGGTCAAATTACTACATGAAAATATGCATCCTATAAGTCGCGGGACAAAATCCAGTTTCCTTGTTCTAAGGCTGGAATTATCTTTGCCAGCATTACCATGGTGAATCATTGCTTTTTTAGATACTTGTTCAATCTGCATAAGTCCAGGGTGGGTCTCCAGTCCCTTGATTTTTTTGGAGTGAGGAAGTATCTTGAGTAGAAACCCTTTCCCCTGTTATGTGTTGGTACAATTTCTATTGCCCCCATTTGGAGTAATCTGTTTACCTCCTGTTGTAGAAGGGACTCGTGAGAGGGGTCCCTGAAGAGGGACAGGGAAGGTGGCTGGGTTGGAGGAAAGGTGATGAAGGGTATTGTGAGGCCTTTCAGTATGACTTCTAAGACTCAACTGTCTCTTGTAATAGTGGTTTGTGCGTGGTAAAAGGGCTTCATTTTTGTTGTCTCTGCCTCCCCCTTAGGTCATAGCCTCTCTGGGTGGAGTATGAGGTCAATGTTCTGCTCTGGAGTGTAAATAGTCTGTTCAGTTTATTTTTTGGGTTGGGGAACATACATCCCCAGGGTCTTTAATGTCACTCGTGAGTCCTTGAGCGAATGTAATGAGGCATCTGTGGTGGTGGAAAACAGCTTTTGTACTTCAAATGGCAGGCCCTCAACAGTATTCTGTACCTTCCTAGGGAATCCAGAGAGGTGCAGCCAAGAGACATGCCGCATGACTACCAAAGTGCCTAAGGATCACGAGGCAGTGTCAGCTATGCAGAAAGATGCCTGCAGTGCTGTTCTAGCTATGCGGATGTGTAGGCCAGTAGGCCTCCTGGAGGAGTTCTTCTGCCTCCAGCTCAGTGGGCAGCCAGTCCGCCCCACTGCACACCCATTTAAAATAGTCCCCAAGTCAATAGTCCCCTTAGTCTGGTTCCCGGCCTTACATCAGGTTGTAGCGAGATGCAACTAGTCCGAGTGCCTGGCCTTGCTCCAGGCCAGGGAGAGAGACAACTGTTCAGGCATTCACCCTTACTCCAGATCAAGGCCAGAGGTCAAGAGTTCACTACCGTCCCAAGGCCCTGGTAGAGCCGGCAACAAACCCCCCACAGTTTAGGATGCCCTGGCCCTCAGTCAGGGCGGGCAGCAAAAAACAGTGCACAAAGTCAAGAGGTCTCGGCCTGTCTCTGGCCGGGGCAGTAAAGCCTTGATTAATATGGCCCTACCTCTGGTTCAGGACAGCAGCAATACTCCTGCCACTTTAAGAGGCCCAGGCCTGGTCCCAGGCTGCGCAGCAAACACTCACAGTGGGGCGGCAAGCAGATAAACAGTCCAGTGTCTAAGGATCCCTAGCCCTGGGTCAGAGCAAGGCAATAAGCAATCACAGTAGCAGTTCACATGGAGAAGCCAGACCCTGGTTCAGGGCATGACAGTGAACACTCTCAATATAATGAGCCCTGGCCCTGGGGCAGGGTGGGGCTACAAAGAAATAGTGGGAGAGGCCCAGGCCTGGTTCCAGATGGGTCAACAAATAGTCACAGTACCAGAGGCCCAGGCCTGGTTACAGGCTGGGCTGCAGACAAACACAGTTTGGCAGTTTAAAGTGAGGAGGGGCCAGGCCCTGGTTCAGGGCGTGGCTACAAAGAATACAGGATTAGGGTCTCCTTGTTCAGGAGGGATGCAGGTGATCCATCTGCAATAGTGGTGAGGGGGAGACTGCCACCCCGTAGGTGGGTGGGTGGGGGAGCGCAGGCTCACCCACTCCACTGCGCCCCAGCCCAGGGCCCTGAATGCAGCAAAGCAGCTGCTGCTGGCTCAGCGGGGACTCCAGCCCGCAACGTGCTGGCCTAGGGCTTTTACCAGTCCATGCTATGCCCTGGGACACTTCCCATCTCCCCCTCAGTGGGTACCTGAGTCTGTAGCAGGTCACTCAGGGAGTCAAGGGCGGTGTTGTCCCAGCAGGGTCTCGGCAGCTCAATCCAGGCTTCGGTGGCTCGCAGGTCCTCGGCCTCCAACTGATCCTCTGCCCAGCGTGTATGGCGTGGTGCTGGCAGGTCCTCGGACTCGGGCTGGTCCTCAGGGTCCATTCGGTCCTCAGGGTTGGGTCCAGCAGGTGGCGCTGGTGGGTCTGGCAGGCGCTCCTGAACTTGGGGTACAGGTGGGCATCAGGGCTCAAGCCGGTCCTCTGGGTCAATCACCCTTGAAGGCCCAGGCCATGTCCCAGTCTCCCCAACAGGGAGCACCAGGCAGGCCTCTGGTCCCTTTAGGTCAGGGGATAGGTCATTCAGAGGGCCCAACCAGGTCTCTGCCTCCCAGACAGGGAGGTCGGTGTGAGCCTCTGGGTGAGAGGCAGTTGGAGGCCCGAGCCAAGTCTGGTCAGGCCTCTGTCTCCCACAACAGCTGGGCCCAGACTGAGTCCTCAGACTGGTTATTTATAGTCCTAGCCCCCCCCCCCACTGACTTCCAGTCAGGTGATGAGAAGGAGCTAGGCTGCACCCAAAATGGCTCCCGGAGGGGTTCCTCCATCTCTGGGTCAGTGGGCAGCCAGTCCGCCACACTACAGGATACCTTCGTCCATGTGGGTGTGTCTAAACTACATGGCTCCATCGACGGAGCCATGTAGTTTAGGCTGATCGGCAAAGGGAAATGAAGCCGTGATTTAAATAATTGTGGCATCATTTAAATTTAAATGGCTGCCACGCTGAGCTGACAAACAGCTAATCAGCTGTTTGTTGGCTCAGAGCGCTAGTCTGGACGCTCCCGTGCCAACCTGAAAGCCCTTTATCAACCTCCCAGTTATGTCTCGTAGGATGAGGTTTACCGGGGAGGTCGATAAAGGGCTTTCATGTCAGCGTGGGAGCCTCCAGACTAGCACGCTGAGCCAACAAACAGCTGATTAGCTGTTTGTCGGTTCAGCGCGGCAGCCATTTAAATTTAAATGAAGCCACGATTATTTAAATCACGGCTTCATTTCCCTTTGCCGATCAGCCTAATCTACATGGCTCTATCGGTGGAGCCATGTAGTTTAGACACACCCTGTTAGACTGAAAGGAAGACCTGAATCTTTTCAGTAGCCTTTCAATACAAGTTTTCATTTTCTCAGAATGGTGGTATGTGTACTTTGCCAACCGCACCACATCATCAGCAATCTTGATCTGGAGGGATGCAGAAGAATATGATTTCCTGCCCAGAATGTCCAATCTCTTCCATTCCTTATCATAAGGGATAGATCTGTATTGTGTTTGCTTACCCCTGTTGTTGGATGTATCAATGACCAAAGAATTTGGTGCTGGGTGGGCTGAGGGGGCATTATTGTCTCATCAAGAGAAGATGATGAGATGTGTGAAGGAGGTCATGTGTCTTCTTCCTGTGAGTCTTCCATCTCCTCCTGATACCATATCTTGTGAGTGTAGGAGGTCTGTGGCCCACTGTCTGAGGCTTGGGTGGTGCCAGCAGCTGAGGCTTTAAGGAATTAATGTGATCCCATCCCTGCCAAGTTTGTGGGAGTAGAATGGGAGGGAGCCATGGAAAGGGTTGCCACATCTAGGGCTGAGCCAGCTGCTGCTGTTGTATCTGCTTGGCTGGCTTTGGTGACGAATGTCATGGGGAGCATTTGATCTTTTCATTGTCATCACTGTCACTGAAGGGGGGGAGGAGAAGGGAGGGCGAGCTCAATGGCGTGGTGAATCTGCTTGGTCCTTCCAATGTCAGTGTGGTGTCGGTACCAGATAATAGTGTGCACAGTACCGATGCTATAGCTAGATCTTGGTGGGTAGTCAGAGGCCTTGGTGGAGCAAAAGTTGGTATCGCTGGTGTGTGTGTGGGGGGGTTGTGGTCGCTGTGTCAAAGAGTCTCCCTATGCCCTAGAAGTGGTCAGTACCAAGAAGACTTCGGTCCCTGGGGGTGTTACTGACTTAGCCAGTACCAGTGTTTCTGGGTGGCTCTTGTCCTCGGAGTTTGGGTACCATTTTTGTCGGTACCGCAGAGGTTGGTACCAATGGCAGTGGTGGTTTTCTTCAGTTTGGGTACTGAGACCACAGGGTATGTGTCTTTGGTGAACTTCCCCATACCAGACTTCACCAGTATCTGCACATCCCCAGTAGCTTGCCCCTTAGACAACAGAGGCTTGAGTTGGGGAGACGATCTCTTCAGTGCCCTCTCTGCTGAGGGTGAAGAGTGTTTTCTTTTGGCTGTTTGCTTGTTCGGGGCCTCCCTCAATGTGATCTGAAGTCGCTGTGGGTGAGGGCTGGCAAGGGAGATTTGGGGTGCTGATTCTGAGGCTGGCCTCTCTACCTTCTCCATGGTGAGGAGCTTTAACTGGATGAGAACTTCTTACAATGGTGGAAGCTCTTTGGCGAGTGATCCTGGCCCAGGCACCAAATACACTGGCCATGCCCATCTGAGATGGGGATAGACATTCTGCATGTTAGGCATCATTTAAATCCTGGTGAGCCTGGCATGCCTACCTTATCCTAGCACCTATGAACTATAAGCAGTAGAAACATCCAATATTTTTTAAACCTATTAACTTGAGAGGAGAAAACCATGAACCAGAACTTGACTAACAACTTAACTGTATAAGTTTAAATACGAGGTATAACAGAGAGCACTGTTGTGTTCTGACCAAACCAGGAGTGGTTGAGAAGGAACTGATGGATGGTTGACAGCATGCGCACATCAGCAGGTTCACTATGGTGCGAGCGGTGCTGCTAAAAAATTCTGATTCCAAGCACAGGAATGCCAGGACACCTACAGTTAAGCGCCCATAGAGACACTCCTCAAAGAAGAATATTTGAAACCCAGCTTCACCACTTGTTCCATGAGCTGAACAGACATTTTTTCCATGACTCTTCAGCATTATAGAGCAAGTTAATGTAATAAATCTGTTTAGTGCCTTGGCTATACGAGGTATATTTCAAAGTTCATTTCTCTCATCCATTGCATTACTTCAAAAGGACCCTGTCACTTTGCAGAAAATTTGTCTTCAGAGCATGATAATGATAAAAGGCTCTAGTCTCAGGGCTGATCCACTAAGGTCAAGAATTTTTATTTTAATAATGTTCTTGGGAATAATGTACATGTACAATTTAACCCGTGAGAGCTCCTATCACAGATGCAGATGTTTCTTTGAATTCAGGCTATATTAGAGCTGAAGATACTACCTATAGTTACTCCTGGTGCTGGCAATACTTTCTTAGGAGACCCAGGATACCCAGAGCTTGACTATTATGCAGTGATTCAAAAGAGGCAAAGCACTGTAGAAGACGACAGGAAATGGATCTCATAGATTAACAGATAACTGCTACAGATGCCATTGGTTCCATTTTATGTTTACCAGTATGTAACACAAACTGTAATTATTCTGTTGAAATGCCTAGGACATCATTTTGAAGGTTATATACTAAAGATTTTATCTTAACAGCCTTTGGGAGGGACGGCATCTCTCATTAATCTTAATCAGTTAACATTTTGGGGGAGATATCAATCTGAGACAGTATTTTCAGCCATTCACTGGTCAATAATTGTAGTGAAAGTGGACCAAGTTTATCATTGTTTTACTCCAATTTTATAGTACTGTAACTCCATTAGTTTTACACTATGGAATTATGGTTTCCATAATTGTGGAAACACAATGGCAAATCAGAGCTAAAAAAACTAAGACTATTTTGCTGTGCAACTGCTTGGATAGTTAACTTTACTATATTTTAACACCTCCTGTAACTGTTCAGCTGGAGGGATTCCATCTATTTAATGTGATCAAACAGCACATACATTTACAATTGCAGAATGAGTGGGCCTTTCAGCTGAGTTGGGGAATGAGCTAGATTCCGTGTCATCTGCTGCAAATCTTTTCTTACTAATTACTACAAACTAACATTAAGTTTTTCTTCTAAGAAAAGTGTCTTGTTTAGGTTGTTTAATGATCCTCCCCAAATAAAAGTGGAGATAGCTGTATACAGGGTAACATCCCCCACTGCCTCATTATTCACCTTATCTACCCATGTAGGCAGCTGAACACAGAGGTGTTTCCACAGTTCCATATAAAATCTGCAGAACTAGCAACCAACTGAAAGTTGACTGGTGAGAAGGCATGTGGTCACTAGACCTGAACAGATACTCCATATTCAAAATTATAAAGAACCTCAAAGACCCTTTATCTGGATTTTCTGGGATTATAATTAACCCCCCATTTAGTCAACAGATAGTCTCTCTGTTTTTAGGCAATGGAAAAGAACAGGTCAGAGTCATGAAGGAGATTTATTTTCAGTTACTCATGTGCTTACTCTCATATACTTCCTCCCTGCCTGAGTAAGCCCTGGTGACTCGTTGTGGCAGATACAGCTTGTTAACGCCATGAAAACTAGGCATAGCCTCTGGTCAGAGGGAAGTAGAGACAAAGACAGGGAGGTTCCACAGGAAAGTTTAAGACTTTTGTTGATAAACTTTAGGCTTATGTTGATTTTTTTGTAGTTGTTATTTGAGTTAACAGTGACGTCAAACTGCATGGATTATACCATTTGTACACTATGTGTGTATTTCATTTGGAATATACACAAAGATATGCATGCACATCTTCTCTTTCTCTCTCTTTCTTGCTAAATGTTACAGGCAGAAATTAATTAACACAAGTTAAGAGATAAGCCTCTGAAAAATAAGGAATCTCAATTAAGCACCCTACAAAAGCATGTAAAAAATGAAAATTCTAATGTTGCGTGTAGGCTTTATCTTTAAGTATTAACTAGTTTGTACATTAACTCTTATTTTTTTCTTCAAACTAGACTATGTACATATTATAATGATTAGCATTGTTAAAGAATATGTTTTTTGACATCTCTCTAGATGATATCGCTCTTTTCTCTTCAGGAGGACTTAACTCTTAAAAGACAGACCATAACTGTAAATATGCTCTGTGAAGCCTGTTCAGTTCAGTGAGTCTGATAATTACATGTGACTTTGGTAAGTTATATTTAGCAAGAATGTCAACTCTGTTGAATACTTTATACAATACTGGGCATCAAAGTGAGCTTATTAAATCCAGGATGCTCTTTGTCATGGACTCTCTTAAGGAGAGTCCATTTTAAGTATCAATTCTTAGGCCTACACTTTTCTGTCCCCATCAGAATTGCAGCATATGTTGGTCAGTGAAGCATAAGCTAGATAGCTGTTAACCCTACTATGTGACCTGCACATACTGAATTAGCCATTGTGTTTTTCAATTCTGGTTCATCAAACTTTTGATCTGAGGAGCTTTGTTCTATATTTAGTAAAGGAACACAATTCAGTGCTCCTTTGTCTATCCATAATTCATAGCCTCCAGACTGCTTTAAGTTGAAAGCAATTGCTAAGGATTTTTTCCACAGTTACACTGGAAGTATAGAAAAATAATTCAGTACAAGGATTGATGATAGTAAACCTAAGCATCACTACTTTGTTAGCAGTTTTTAATTAAGAAAATGCTAATGGAGTTTTATGTACACATACACACACACACACACAGAATTAATAGATTATTTTTGGTGTCAATAATAATGAAAAAGGCCACGACTCCTATTCTTAGTTTTTAACATTTGCACCTTAGGTGTATTAGGAATGATAATTTAGCATATAAATATTTACAATACAAAAATTTAATTGGCGATAAACAGAAAATAATATGGGTAGAGCCCACTTAAGACCTATTCCATAAAGAACTACCAGAACTTCAAATGCATCCGTCATGACTGAGTCTGACCTAATGGTTGGAGCAGGAGTTAGCAGGTTAGGTTATCAAGAGAGCAAGAGCAGGTACTGCAAAGGTAGTAGTCCAAAGCAGGTTGAAACTAGTTGCATTAATTTTTTTCTGTTTGTGCTGGATTTAAATGGGAGCAGTGAGCCAATTAAGTACCAAGACTGGGGACCTCTATCAGAGTTCAGCTCCTCTTCTCATGACAATTAGCAGGTCACTAGATGGCATCCCTACCCCATGAGCACTGTTGAGGCAATGTGGGACCAGACCTTTCTGGGTGAGTCCTATGGAAGGCTTGTAAACAGCAGGGACATGGGACTTTTTCTTCAGGTTCCTGGATTCACTCCTGAGACCCTTAGCCCTTCCAGTCAACAAGACACAAGACCTTGCCACATTTATGTTTTGAGCCCACGAATTTGTGAAACATGCATTTCTCATGCTCCTCTACCTATGCCAGTGGAAGAGATGTCTGGCTTCTGCGAGGAAAACAATTTTTGATGTAGGGCTTCAAGTGAGATACGAAACACCAGGTACACTAATATACCTGTGAAGCCTTGTTCCAATCGGTATTCCTGTTAAGGCACCCAAATTGTGTGGCATGGGAGGCTAGAGTGCCCTGCTGCAGATTTCCTAGGGTAGCCATCTTCTGTCAGAGCTCAGTGTGGATGTCAAATAGTACTGATGTGATTGGATGTTATCTCTCAGTTGGACAATACTAGGATCTCACAGACAACACAGGGAGAAGCCCAGTTTAATGCTTACCTGGATAGCAGGCTGATAACCAGGCTCACCTGTGTGCAATCAGAAATATGGAACCAAGGATGCATTGTGAACAGAAAATGGTACTGGTTTATGAAATGCTGGAGTGCCTCATTTTTATCACCTAGTTGCATGAATTGCTCCTGCAATAGCACGTTCACTGAGGTCAGTTGGATGACAGGTTGCTGCAGGGTTAGTTAGGTCAATTCTGCTTTCACTGAAACCATGCCTGTGAGCTGAGTGGTCCATGTAAACTGTATAAACAATATGCCAGTGTGCATGCACAAATCAAATAGTTGCACTTACATATGACCACTTAGCCTACAGATTGATTTTAAAATAATCTGAGTCTTTATTAAATCACCTAGACAAGTTCCCTTCATGCATAAAGCAACAGATATACATTATTGAGTAATTTCCCACAATACAATGAGAATAACATGCCAATCAATCTATATTATAAGCAAACTGGAAGTTTGTTATAGAAACATAAAAGATTAATCAATGGACTTATGGAAAGAATTCATGTTAAGTTCATACCAGAAGTGTGTATGGACTTTCAACTGTCTTCACAGACAACTGGAATTCATAGCATCAAGAAATACTTCCAAAGTCAAAGAAAATTCATATATATATATATATATATATATATACACACACACACACACACACACACACACACACACACACACACACACACACACACAGTACATGGAGACTGTGGATTAAAGAAGATGAAAAGAACAAAGTTCACAGTACTGTAACTCTGGCAATACATGTCAAAATGCAGCCTGGATCTATATCCTGAATTCTTAACTTTAAAATCATTTGTAAATGGTTCATTAGCACTATGATGGCATTACAAGTTTTTTAAAAAATCTAATAATATGGCAAGTAATAAAAAACTAATTTAGAATGATAGGTTAATTCAGTGCTAAAATATGAAATTTTGAAGATTACTTTTATAAAATACACTCAGTAGATTAACAGTGACCATATCTTATGGCACTTTTTTAGATCTCCACAGTAAGCATTGAATAAGAGTTCAGTTAATTTAGAAACTCTCCCTCACATTTTATATATATATGATATGCCAACCATACATAATTCAATAATGCAGGAAGTGCTCCCTAGCTGAACATGAATCAGCAGATCAACATTTATTTAGATAAAATTGCTTTCAAGGAGATAGCCTTGTGAGATGCAGCTCATTTGTCTTCTTTGTGAGGGACACAAGGGAGTGGTAGTCATGCAATCTTCATATCTTACAAACATTGTAATGCAAGAAACTCAGGCTAAAATAGCAGACAAAAAATGAGTCACAGTTTCAGCCAACTCTTTACACACTGACAAGGCTTCTTAAGATAATTTTAAAAACCTCAATTACTTGTTTTACTGAAACAGGCATTATTCCATGTCATCGGGCCTTTAACCTCCAAAAGATTTACTCTGCAACAAATTTTCTTACTCTGAAATCACATCCCCCTTTCTTCTCTCCTTTTTGTTCATTTCTTTCTGCGCTTTTTTGGGTTTGGTTTTCTTACAGTGTATTGGGGGAGGAGAAGGAGAGAAAGGGTTTACAGTGTAGTCATAACCATAAACTCATCACATTTTCCTATTTATATGGTAACTAATTCTTATATTATTTCTTCTAAACTAATTTTGGAAAATTGAATACTGCCAATTCTATGTATTCAAAAACAGTAAGCCCTGCCCCACAAATTATGAAATTAACTTTTAAAAAAAAAAAAATTGTATTCTTTTATTTGCCATGCTTTTTCAGACTCAGTGTCCTCTGAAACAATGAGGGCTGCAAACTTGCCCTGATTTTAAAATGAAAGTTTAGATTCTCATGAAATTACTGGATTTCAGGAGCTGGGACTTTAATAAATACAATTATCTTGAGACTTGCAATAAAATATATGAGAGTTGGCAGGCGTTTATACTCTGTGGGTTCATTTACACAGAACTGCAAATTGTGTATCTTATCTCAGATCTACTTTGAAATAGCTTATTTCGAAATAACATGCTATTTCAAGCCATCCCTTATCCCTCGTGCAACAAGGTTTACTGGGATGGCAAAATAGCATGCCCGTTATTTCAAAAAACACTTCAAAATAATGGGTGGCTTGTGTAGACACCAGGTAGATATTTTGGGATACCTCCAGTATCCTGAAATAGCCATTCAGAGTAGATGTACCCGGTGTCCTGGAAAACACACAGGAATTCTGATTTGCCATATATTCCTTCTGAGGTTGGCAAATGCTGATGCCACCTGTTCAAATGAATTGTTTGATAGGGTGGCAGGACAAAGCCACAGAAGGCCAGTTTAGGATGGTTATATCCAGCCCTGTTTTTCCTAGTGACCTGAAAAAAAGAAGTAAAAGAAGAAACAAAAATCACAATGAGTCCGATGGTCTCAAATTCTAATGAATTACAACTACTAAAATTATTGGATACTGATCCATATGAATTTGAATGTGTGAAACCTCTTTGGAAGCGGATGCTCCTGAAATACCAGACTGAGCTGCCAGAGGATTTATGCCTGGACTACATCATTAAAAGTGACAGAGGCTCAGGACTCTGATCCAAGGTTGCCTAGAGACCAGGACACTGATAGAACTGGCAAGTAATACTGCTTATGATTAAGTTCTACCAGAACCAAAGACAAAAGTTTCTTTTTGGCTATATTTGGGGTGTACAGCAGAGTGAGAAGTGACACGATAGCTTCCCCAATTATCACCTCTAATATCATTAGCTCACAGACATTTACCTCCCTCCTCCAATCCTCCCTCTGTTCTGAAATTTGATTTGTCCTTTTTATATGTGTTCACTTTTTTGATTGTAGCCCTTTGGTATATATGGTCATGCCTATTTTCTTCCACAATTTGATCTGAGGAAGTGGGTCTGGCCCACGAAAGCTCATCACCTAATAAACCATCTTGTTAGTCTTTAAAGTGCTACATAGTCCTGTTTTTTGTTTACACCCGGTATTAGCCTTCTACCCTCCACATTCCTGCCCAGGGAAGACTTGGAGTCCTTTTAGTACTCCTTGGGACACTGAAAAGTGTCATCTCATCAGAAAGAAACCCAAGAGGCTGACGACCGCACAGTCAGGATACCAATAGCCTGCTGTCTGCACACTGGAATCCAGACCAGAAAGCCACATTACCAGCCTTAGTATGGAGACTTTTTTTAGGAAAAAAACTCTCTTTCTTTACTTTGCTGTTTTGTTCAAAGCTGGCCACTGTGATTGCTTTTTTGTTTGTTTGTTTATTTTGTTCTTTATGCCTCTATAAGAATTGTGTGTTAAATATTGTATCTAGAGAGAAGCCCATTGTGTTTTCTGCACTAAAAAAGGTTTCCTTAGATAGAGGCATCAGGTACCCTTACAGGTGAATCCCAAACCTGTACCCCTGAAAGAGAAAACACATTAGGGCTGGTTCTAGAAACTACTAATAGATGGACAAGATGAAGTTAGAATTATTAGTCAGCGAGATTTTTATTGTGTGAAACTGGGGTGACTCTCAATTACAAAGCTAGTTATATCTGTGCATCTAGAGAAAACTTCCCAGTGAAAGAATTAGCAAGCAGTGAAAACTGTGGAGCATGTAAAAGTGCATTTCACTTTATAAAATAAGCTGCCAAAGTTACATGCATCATGTAGTGCCATAATATTTTGATGTTTTCTGAACTTTTCTTCAAATAAACATAAATGAAAATTGTGCACTTTTTGACATTTAAATACATAATACTTTAAAAAATATTCTCAGATAGGACTGATATTCAAACAGTCTCAGAGGGGTAACCATATTAGTGTGAACTTGAAAAAACTTTAAAAAACAACAAATGGTCCTGCAGCACCTTAGGGACTAATAAAAATGTAGATAGTATCATTCAAACAGCCATTCAGAGCATATTTTCAAATGTGATCACCTAAATTCTGTAACTATGTTTGGCCTCTGAAATCTTCATTCACACACCCAAACACCTATTTTAATCTACGATGTTCAGGCTGGATCAGCCAGATATGAAGTTGGGCACCATCAGTCAGGGCATGTCTAAACTACATCCCTCTTTCGAAAGAGGGATGTAAATTAGGCAGATCAAAAGTGCAAATGAAATGGGGATTTAAATACCCCCGCTTCAATTCCATAATCACATCACAGCATTCTTTTGAAGTCCTCATTTTTTGAAGTCCTTTTTTGAGGAGAACAGGATCTTTCAAAAAAGGGTTTTTTTCCCTCCAAAAGAACTGTGTCTAGATGGCGGTTTCATTTTTGAAATACCCTTTTTCGAAAGAACGCTGTGATGCGATCATGCAAATGAAGCGCGGGATATTTAAATCCTGGTTTCATTTGCACTTTCAGTCTGCCTAATTTATATCCCTCTTTCGAAAGAGGGATGTAGTTTAGACATAGCCTCAGTGATTTTCAACCTTTTTCATTTGTGAATCCCTAAAAAAATTTCAAATGGAAGCACAGACTCCTTTGGAAATCTATATTTGCAGTCCCCCAGGTTCAAAACCACTGGTTGAAAACTACTGCCCTACAGTCATCCAAATTTGAAAACTGAGCTTGCCCACATAAATGAGAAGTAGATAGTATGGTGAAACTGCCATGTAGAGCAAACACTTTGGATTAACCAATGGTAACAATCCACTGGATACTACTTTTGTACTATATACAGCAGAAGTATATTTAGATATTCCATATAAAGTGCATTTGGATGACTGAAAATAAAGTTGACCTTGAAAGCAAAAGCTTAGAAAGAGCTGTTGCAAGTATTAAGCTCATATATGGAACTGTGATGCAGCATGATGTGGTACATCTTAAAATGGGTCACATATGTAGAACACAGACACTGCATCATTACTGTAGCTAATTGCTCCATTAGATTTAGGGTCTATCTTGAGGTGCTGAGGGTTTCCTCAGAGTCATATCCTCAGGAAACTTGAATCGTACTCACTGTTCAACTGTAATAAAGAATGAGTAAATACCATTGAGTTAACTTCAAGTATATTCTAACAGCTAAAATAGTATATTATTAACTGTTACAATGTCAGTGTGCTTTTAATATCAGATTTATCTTAGTGTACATTCAAGCTACTGTTATTTAACAGCACATTGCACATGAAGTTTGGCAATTTTGCCTTCTTGGATCATAATAATAATCCTATTTTCTAATGCACTTTGGGAAATCATTAAAATAACTTTCCGTAATAGGGGAGAATGCAAAGAGAATAGAAAGAATCTTTCCTACACATTGAAATAAAAATAGATAGCTCAATCCATCTTTCAGATATGTATGACATTTGCATGCGCATGCACAGTTGCTCAAGATTCAGGAAAGTCAGAGGAGAGTGAAAAGAAAGGATTTCTTGTCAGATACACCTTTACAATATTGTCAATCCCATGTTTCTTATATTTAGTTTTTACCTACCCAAACTTTATATATATATATATATATATATATATATATATATTTACACACACACACACACCCACACACACCCACCCCTAAACTGGAAATGCAAACTCCATATGTCTTTGACGGACAACCTAATATAAATATATAACTAGAGAATAAATTTTATTTTGGTTTTGTGAACACTTTTATAGGAAGTTGACATTGCCAAATTTTGTTCAAATCTGATATTTTTATCCAAAAATTTGTTGTTTTAAAGATAACATACGTCTACAGAAACATCAGTCCAGAACTAAAAGTTATAGATGTAACAACTGCTTAGCAATCAATACTACTATTTGTATAATGAACATTTTATTTGCTGCAAGAAGGTGATATGCAATATGCAAGATAGCTGAAGGACATATGTGAAAGATGTTTCTATTATTGCTATAAAAGGAAACAGGAGCCAAAAAGAATAGGAAAATGAGATACTGTCTTCTTTCCTTCTTTTTTTGTTTAATTTTGGAAGAACTCATGATAATTAACTGTACAGCTAAAACTTTAAAATATACATCAAATAAACAGTGAGACCATGAGAAGAGTGGGAATTATTGGTGTATACATAACACATCACCCTTTGTTGTACTTGTGACTCTATTCACACAATTTAATCTCTTGGTATATTTTTAGATTTTCACAATGGGGGAGGGGAGAGCATTGACATTTTAAAGACTATAAAAGTAAAACTGATGCAGTATCACGTCTGAAGTGGCAAATTATCATCTATATAGATGGGATCTTTGTAGGAAGTATAGGTATTTACATGGATGACTGGGGGTAGTTTGGTGGGGGGGGGGGAGAAGAAGGGATGCATTCTGGCATTTTTTTAAATGGAGGTTAGTAAATCATCTTTTCATTAAAATGAGCTGATCCATCAACTGACGAAAGATGCTGAGTTTTCCCCACAACAATCTGCTTCTTACTTCTCAAAGCACCTACAAATTCATTCCTATGAAGAGGACCAGCAGAAGTCCTTATGCCCCACTCAAGCCCAGTTGAAAATAGGTGACAATTCACTACTGCTGACTATTCCCATTCAGAATACTAGATTTATGACTAATTCTGCATAAAAATGTATGTCAATTTTGATTTCGGCTTGCATCATCAAACTGATAGCTGCAACAATACAATAACAGCTAAGTGATTTCATTTTTAATACATCTACTTTTCTATATTTCCTAGATCTTTTTCTTATCAAGAAAAATAATGCACATCATCAATACATATATTGGCACTGATATTAATAGAATGATGTTAAAGTACAGGATTTAAAACACAAACCATTATATCATACATCTTGAAACTGAAATCTTAATAGATTATAAAAAGCCAGATAAATGATACAGGGAAGGAAAAAGGTGTGTAAAAGTAATAATAACCCGGTGTGAAAGTAGTATCCTAGAGCACATAAAAAGAAACAATAGATTCAGAAGAATTATTGCACAAAGAGAAGTGCAGACCATATATAACTTGAGCCAATTTCCTTATGAATATCCATACCAATAACCTTAATAGACCTCAACATTTAACATCACGCAGCAGAATGCTTTTTTGCACGGTGACATTACAATGGTGGGTGTATTTATAGACACATACATGAAAAGGTACAGAATAGCAATTTATAAAATTCTAGCCTGTAAACAAAACTATTACTACTCAGTCTTGACCTATTCATTGAGAAAGTGCATTATAATACTTGGATAAAAAACTGAAACCAATGTAAGTTAATAGTTATTGGTATGTTATTTTCCTTTCTCTTAGCATTGAGTCTAACTGCTTCCAGTTGACATACAGTGCCTGTACATTAGAAAAATCAGTCCTCTGCTGTGTATCTGTCCTCCTGAAGTAGCACAAAATAGGAATGGTAGTTTCTTTTTATTCTTACATACACTTGCATCTGGACATACTATTTGGTGGTACTGTAATATTCCATTAGAAATCAGCAAAATGGTTACTAGGGAACTGGTGGCAATTACTATGGTTTAGAACATCGTAACTGCTACTACAACCTACACAATTCATATCAGATTACTAAATATTACCACCACATTACAAGATCAAAGACACTGCTGTTCTTCTGTCTTCTAAACATATAATAGCCACCATGATAACTCTAATAGAACTGGGCATTAATATGGCTATGATGGTGTTTGTGTGTGTATACAGACCCAGGGATTTATACAAATCTCATCACCTGAAACTGATGTACAGCCAACCGGGGCGGACTGGCCCGGCAGAATACTGGGAATTTCCCGGTGGGCTGTCATCCGGTAGGCCATTGTGTCCGCACGCCGTTGCCCCTCACTCCGAGCGGCTCTGCGTCCATGCTGTATGCGGCATGCAGAGCCCGACCCACTGCCTGTGCCGCGTGCTGGAAGTGATGCAGGGGCGGGGCTTGAGGGGCACGCAGGGGTGACGTCATGCGGAGGGCCATTCTCAACCATTCCTGAGCCTATTTTGATTGCCAATACACTCCTGCAGCTAATGCCTGAGTCACTATTTAATAGCATAATACATTCAATAAACAAAACCAGATCCAGATTAATTTACCAGGAAAATGTTATGTTGGCTGACTTATCTAGGACCACATACAGATTGAACCTCTCTTGTCCAGTACTCTTAGGGCCTGACCAAGCCAGAGATTTTGTCAAACCACAGGAAGTCAATATTGCCTAGCAGCATTCCCTACACTTCTACTGCCTACTGGGCTCCTGGGTAGGCATTTAGGGCATATTTACATTAGGAAATTATTTCAAAATAACATTTTTGAAATAATAACTTCTGAAATAACTATTTTGAAATAGCATGTTCACACTACAGGGGAGCCTCAAAATTAGTCCGAGGTAGGCTCCCTTAATGTGGATGTGCTACCTTGACTTAGAGCCCCAGAAAGCATTCGGAGTAATTACTTTGAATGACTCTGTGAAGTAGTTATTTTGTAATAGTTGCAGTGGAGTGACCATACTACTGCTATTTCGAAATAACTATTTTGAAATAAACATTATTCATTGAAGAAAGCAGAAGTTAGTATTTAGAAATAACCAGCCCCTTATTTCAAAATAATGGGCTTGATAATGTGGATGCTCTGCTTGTTATTTTGAAATAAGGGGCTGTAGACTTAGGATGTTAACTAGTATAGACTAAGGATGTTAACTAGAGTAAATTGAGTAGTTGAGTGGTCAATGGAAATTCCTAGTTGATAGGCACTTCCACGTTCCTCCTCTGAAATGTACAAGAGCCCCTGCTGGGCTTGCACATTTCAAAGGAGGAATGTGGAACTCTGCATGCAGCCCGGGGCTAGCAGGAAGTCCCACTGACTCTGGGCTGCACGTGGGTACCAGCTTTGAAATGCACAAGAGTTCCCAGTGGAGGCTCTTGTGCATTTCAAAGCAGCAGTGCAGCATGGAGCCCAGGCTCAGCAGAGGACTCAGAGTCCCCCGCTGACCCTGGGCTCCATGCTGTGCTGCCACTTTGAAATGCCACATGGAGCTGAGGTCAGCTGGGGAGATGCCTTGCAGAACCCACGGTCAGCTGGGGAGTCCCCAGCTGATCCTGGGCTCTGCTACCTCAGGGTTTCAAAGCGGCAGCACAGTACAGCTGATCCTGGGCTCAGCTGTTCAGCGCTGCCGCTTTCAAGTACTCCCTCTTCCCCCCACTTTGCTGCCTCTATCTGATAAAGGCAGCAGGTTGGGAGGGTGAGAGGTGGGAGAATGACTAGTCAACTAATTTTCTGATAAGCATTTGCTTATAGGATAGTCAACTAGTCTTTAACATCGCTAGTATAGACCAGGGCATATGGGTAAATTAGAGCTAAATAACAGCACAGAACATTGAGAGCCAGGACTGGTGGCTGTAAACAAACTTTACGGGACCATGGACCACGGACCACAGGAAACTTGGCCACTTCCATGATAAGTGGACATCTGGCTAACTAAAATCATGTTGGACCATGGATGTTTCTGGACTAGAGAGTGCTCTACTAGATAGATTCAACCTGTAGTTAAAACATTCATTCTTTTGAAAGTTGCCATGAAGTATTTCAATGTCAGCAAGCAGAAAAATCTAATTTCAGATTACATTTGAGTAATTTACAGGTTTTTTTCATTTTCCTATAATTCTGAATTCCTTTTACCTGAATATATCTTGTCTATATTTTGTAGGTATCCAAATTTTTAGCAAAGCTGAACTGAATATCTTGAATAGATTCAGTTCTCATTATAGTCAAAAGAGATTTAAGCACATGGTTATTGTTAAGTGCTTTCTTGAATCAGGTTCATAAGGAGTTAGAACTTTAAGGATTCAATTGTTCACAAAAATCATTTGTGAACTGCAACCACAAAATGGAGGTCACTATTTTGTAGAAACTGCAACCACAAAATGGAGGTCACTATTTTGAAATTGTATACACTCGAGATCTGGAAAAGTTGGTTCCAAATGCCTCCCTAGCCTTAAAAGTAGCGGAGGAAGAGTTATTGTTCAAAAGCCAAGTCAAAACTGGTTGGCTTTTATAAAAGTTCAGTATAAAAACTATTTTGAAACCTATAGCTTGTTAACCACGTATGTCAAACATTCTGTGTTTTGACATTTCATAATTATTTACATCAGAACTATCTTTTGCATTAATGAGAAAGTTAATTAGTGCACACTCTAGTAGGCAGATACAATTAATTATCCACAAAGAGTCTCAGATTTCACACCTAGAATCATAGAATACCTGACTGGAAGGGACTTTGAGAGGTTATCGAGTCTAGTCCCCTGCCCTCATGATAGGACCCTGTACCATCTAAACCATCCCTGGTAGATGGTCATGGTGAATTATAGAGTAGAAGTCACTTTCATTATGAGACACTTTCTAGAGTTTCCCCTTCAGGCTTCGTTTTTCCATGCTTAATCCTAGTTCAAAAATGTTTTCTTCTCTTTTTCATGGTGGAAGCATTTGTATTATATTCCATTCCCCATTCTTTTAATTCAAGCATTTCCACTGGTTGAACCTCTCTAGTCCAGCAGTCTGACCAGCAACATCCATGGTCCAGCATGATTTTAGTTATCTGTATGTGCACTTCTCATGGGTGTGGCCAAGTTTCCTGTGGTCCCATAGAGTTTGTTTATAGTAACCATCCTGGCTCTCAGTCTTCTGTCCTGTTATTTATCTCTAATTTACCCCAAATGTCTTATAAGAGCTCACTAAACACTGGAAGTGTTGGTAATGCTGCTAGACAATATTGACCTCCCATGGTTTGGCAAATTCTCTGGTACGGCATCAGTCAGGTCCCGAGGGTGCCAAACTAGAGAGGTTCTCCCTGTACCTTGTAATTTATTATCATCATAATTTTTATAGCTAAAATGTACACACTATTTTTTATAATCTGAAATTCAAAATTGATTCTGGTCAAAAGGAAAACTGGTTCCCACAAGATGATTACATAGTTTCCAATTTACAAGTTGATGATAATTCCATTGAATAAAATTATCTAACATCTCAAAATATTATACTGTAATAATAACCAGAGATTTTTGTTAAGGTACTTTATAATTCAGGTATGTTTCTTCATGGTTGACATGTTTAAAGTTATAATATCAATTCAACTTTTAACATACCAACATATGGACATCCCCTATAATGCAACCTGACAAATCAAAAGGCCAGTCTTTCTCTGAAAAACACAAGTAGTAAACAGAACTGAAAAGCTAATAACAATGTGTGGAGTGCAATGTGCCTAGTTTGAATGTTAAAAGGCAAGGCATACATATAGGAGATAAATATTGTTGTTGCACCTCTGAAGTGTTAACTTGATTCACCTCTCTGTGAGATGACCCACCAAAGGAAGGTAAGGTTTTTACAATGGTTCATACTTTGAAACAGCCATCACTTAAACTGAGATCTGTAAGTAATATGCTTTTTCAAAAGTCTATTTATGATGCTAACTCTAATGCCCTATCTATATTACAAATTTAACTGTGATATTCAAAGTT